>NC_068280.1:660000-872500 GCF_025860055.1 Xyrauchen texanus | reverse complement strand
GATGAAGGGTCAGTGGTCATCGCAGGGCTGCAGACGTCTGCACAGTAACAACACACACACCACCTGCGCCTGCTCACATCTCACCAACTTCGCTGTGCTCATGAGCCACCAGCAGCCTGCTGTGAGTCACACAATACACAATCAAATATACACGTTTGCCCTTTATACACCCATTTCCAAGTTCTTATAGCATTCTTCTCTTTCTCTCAGTATCCGGGTGGAGTTCAGGGCTTGATTCTGTTCATCATCACGTGGGTGGGGATGGTGATTTCTCTGGTGTGTTTGGCTCTGTGTATCTCCACCTTCTGCTGTCTGAGAGGTCTACAGAGCGACAGAACCACCATCCATAAGAACCTCTGCCTCACACTCTTCATCTCACAGCTGCTCTTCCTCATCGGCATGGACAAAACACACTACACCGTGAGTTCAAGCACACCAGAACGCATCGGACCAATCCAGATCACACCAGACCAACTGGACCACACCAGACCACATCAGGCCAGACCAGATCACATCAGATCAAACCGGACCAAAGCATATCGCTCTAGATAAATCAAGACCAATCTACACTATATCAGACCAAAGCCAGACCACATCTGACCAGACCACTATCAACCAGATCAGATAACATCAGACTATACTAGATCACACCATATGACATCAGATCAAACCATTTCACAATAGATAATTCCAAAACTGAACTAGACCACATTAGTCCAAACTAGATCACACCAGACCACACAGAACAAACTAGACTACATCTGACCACATCAGACCAAATCCAGACCAAAACAGATCACACTATACAAATCCAGACCCAGTCTAGACCACATCATACCAAAGCCAAACCACTTCTGACCAGACCAAACCAGACTATATCTGACCAAATTATATCACACTTACCAAACCATATCACATCAGACTACACTAGACCGCACCAGATCAAATATCATATCCAAACTCAAATCTATTTTACAACCGATCAAAACCAGACTAAACCACATTACACTAGACCACACTAAATTAATCCAAACCAATCTAGACCATATCATAGACAACTAGACCACATCAGACCAAACTTGACCACATCAGAATAACCCAGACCACATCAGACCAAATCAGATCATATCAAACCAAAGCCAGACAAAACCACATCGTACCAGATCACACTTGATAAATCCAGACTCAACTAGACCACATCAGACCACAGCCAGACCAAACCAGGTCACACCAGACTCCTCAGAACAAACTAGACCACATCAGATCACATCACACTACAGCCAGACCAAACCAGACCATATCAAATCAAATCCAGACCAAACCATTTCACACTAGATCACATTAGATAAATTCAGACTGAACTAGACCCCATTAGACCAAACCAGATCACATCAGATATAAGCCAGACCAAACCAAATCACACTAGATAACACTTTCTAAATCCAAAACAGTCTAGACCACATCAGACCAAACTAGACTACAGCAGAATAACTAGACAACATAAGACCAAACCAGTCACACCAGACACACAGAACAAACTAGACCACATCAGATCACGTTCGAACAAAGCCAGACCAAACACATCACACTAGATCCGATAAAGACCACATTAGACCAAAGCCAAACCACATCTGGCCAAACCAGACTATGTCAGACCAAACTAGATTACACATACCAAACCACATCAGACTAAACTGCATCAGATCTAATCCAGACAAAACCACACAACACTAGATCACATTAAATCAATCCAAACTAATCTAGACCACATCATACCAAACCAAACCACATCTGACCAGACTAAGCCCAACCTGACTATATCAGACCAATCTAGATCACATAGCAGAATAACCCAGACCCCATTATTCCAAATCAGATCACATCACACCAAAGCCAGACCAAACCACAAGATGAACTAGACCACATCAGACCAGAGCCAGACCACATCTAACCAAACCTGACCACATCAGACCAAACCAAACTAGACATTGGACACACCAGAATAATCCAGACCAAAGCATTATATACTAGAACAATCCAGACTGATCTAGATCAAATCAGACCAGATCAGATCAATGCAGACCACAGTAGACAACATCTGACCATATCAGACCAGATAAACCCAAACCACACTAGACCAGTTCAGTGTATATCAGATCTAATCAGTCCACAGCAGTTGTTAAACACTAATGTCTCAGTTGTATCTCTGTGTGTGTGTGTGTGTGTGTGTGTAGGTTGTGTGTCCAGTGCTGGCCGGTCTGCTTCATTTCTTCCTGCTGTCGGTCTTCTGCTGGCTCTGTATGGAGACTGTCCAGCTGTATGTGTTGATGGTGGAGGTGTTCGAGAGCGAGACATCTCGGCGCAAATATTATTACCTTACTGCGTATGGATTCCCAACGCTGGTAGTGGCTATTTCAACTGCTATTGACTACAGGAGCTATGGAGGACCCAAAGCGTGAGTTATGTGTGGTTGTTGAGTTGTTGGCAAGTTTAGGGTTAGGTTAGGCTTTTGAGGTTCAGTGCGTTCAGAAAGTAATCAGACACCTCCATTTTTTACACATTTTGTTATGTTGCTTAAATGCTTTAAATTATAATCTTTTTCACATAAATCTACACTCTATAACCCATAATGACAAATCAAAAACCATAACTTTGCAAACGGATTAAAAAGAAAAAACTTAAATATCACATTGACATAAGTATTCAGACGCTTAACTCGGTACTTGGTTGAAGCACCTTTGGCAGCGATTACAGCCTCAAGTCTTTTTGTGTATGATGCGATAAGCTTTGCACACCTGGATTTGGGGATTTTCTTCCATTCTTCTCTGCAGATCCTCTCAAGCTCTGTCAGGTTGGATGGGGACCGTCGGTGGACAGCCATTTTCAGATCTCTCCAGAGATATTTGATTGGGTTCAAGTCCAGGCTCTGGCTTGGCCACTCAAGGACATTCACAGAGTTGTCCCGAAGCCACACTTGCATTGCCTTGGCTTTGTACATAGGGTCACTGTCCTGTTGGAAGGTGAACCTTCGGCCCAGTCTAAGGTCCTGAGTGCTCTGGACCAGGTTTTCATTAAGGATATCTCTGTATTTTGCTGCGTTCAGTATTCCTTGATCCCTGACCAGTCCCCAGTCCCTGCCACTGAAAAACACCCTACAGTGTGATGCTCCCACCACCATGCTTTACCGTTGGGATGGTATTGCGCAGGTGATGAGCGGTGCCTGGATTCCTCCAGACATGACACTTGAGACCAAACAGTTCAGGAGGCTGTGGCTCAGGTGGTAGTGCGGGTTGTCCGCTAATCGAAGGGTTGGTGGTTTGATTCCCGGCGCACATGACTCCACATGCTGAAGTGTCCTTGGGCAAGACACTGAACCCCAAGTTGCTCCCAATGGCAGGCTATCGCCTAGCATGGCAGCTCTACCGCCATTAATGGGTGAATGGGACACAGTGTAAAGTGCTTTGGTAACCTCTAAGGTTAAAAATGGTGCTATTTAAGTGCAGACCATTCCTTTCATCAGACCAGAGAATCACATTTTTCACAGAGTGAGGGTTCTTTAGGTGCTTTTTTGCTCATTGTAAGCTGGCTTTCATGTGTCTAGCACTGAGTAGAGGCGTCCGTCTGGTCACTCTGCCATAAAGCCCAGATCGGTGGAGTGTTGCAGTGATGGTCGTCCTTCTGCAAGTTTCTCCCGTCTCTCCCATAATCTCTGGAGCTCAACCAGGGTGACCATTGGGTGTTTGGTCGCCTCTCTTACCAAGGCCCTTCTCCACCAATGGTATGGAGTGTAGATTGATGTGGAATTTTAAAGCATTTTATCATAAGGCTGCAACATAACAAAATGTGAAAAAATTATTGTGTGTGATATATACAATATCTCTTGTGTTTTGTGTAGTTGTTGGCTGAAGGTGGATAACTATTTCATCTGGACATTTGTTGGCCCCGCCTCCCTTGTTATCTTGGTGAGTCTCACTTTAATCTACTAGTAAATAAATTGTATTCATTACAAATATACCACACAATGGTACTGTACTGTATATTAGATATTAGCAATGTATACTATGAACAGCATGCACATTGTTTTATGCAATGCATTCGATTTGGCCTTCCATATCCAGAATGACAGACGGACTGGGTTTTACATCTCTTTCTTGAATAGTTATTTCATCAGTCTGCCAAAAGTTGATATTTGAATACAAAATTGAATTAAAAATGCAAAATAATCATATTTTTGAGATAACAGAAAGCCACTCGCTGAATATGGAACATGATGAGGTCATGTGACCACAGTGTAGCATACTATCATTAAATAAGGTATCTTTGATCACTGTTTCACACATTATTTTGTGTATATTGCGCAGTGTGCAGTAAACAGTATGGTGATATTCCATTTGGCGCATAGACGTAAACTTGACATTTTCTTGTGTGTGACTTCATCTGGTCTTATGTTTAGCTGAATCTGGTGGTATTGGTGATCACTGTTCATCGCATTCTGCGTCACTCCACCGTGCTGAAACCAGACTCCAGCCGTTTCGACAACATCAAGTAAGAGCACAGGGGTCAGGGGTCATGCCTCGGCAATCTGTTTGTGTGTATTGTACATGCAGAATAATATTTACATTTATATATTTTTTGTCTGTGTTTTCAGGTGCTGGACGGTCAGCTCAGTCACACTGCTGTTACTCGTCTCTTTGACGTGGATATTTGGCCTCCTGTTCATTAATGACAACAGTGTGGTGATGGCGTATCTGTTCACTTCATTTAATGCTTTACACGGCATGTTCATCTTCCTGCTGCACTGCGCTCTTCAGAAGAAGGTATGAAGGAGTGTGTGTACTTGCTATAGTTTGCACAATTATTGATTACTCTGTCATTTCTGTGTGATATTAGATAACAAAAAATGATGTACCATTGAATGTTTCATTAATTGTTTGATTACAGTGATTATTCTGTGTATTTCCATTAGGTGCAGAAAGAATACAGCAAATGCTTGCGTCAATCACGCTGCTGTGGCCACGCCTCCTCAGCCAGTTCCCATGGTCCTCTGAAGAGCTCTGCCCACCGCGGCAACAATCGCTACTATAGCGGTAGCCAATCACGACACGCACCAGCACAAAGACAGGTAACGCACACACATGTTTGTATTTATATGTTTATGGTAAGTTGAAAAAGAGTAACTTATACAGTCTTGGCTGAAATCGTTTCCTCTGCGTGTGTGTTCAGAGTCGTATCAGGAGGATGTGGAATGACACAGTTCGGCGTCAAACAGAGTCGTCCTTCATGGCAACAGAGATTAACAACACACCCACACTCACCCGAGGTGAAATATACACATACATGGTCTGTTCATCCCTTTTATGCTGTCACATGTCCCCTTTAATGACATCAGTACAATTTTGACCACATGCTTCAGACAGAAATAAGTTTCTTATACAGTCTCCATCAGTAAGGCTGTAGAATTAGGGACCACCTATTAAGGCGCTGATTTGGAGTTTAAAAAAGTAAGTGGATTGTGATCAGTATACACAACAATTAGGAATGTACCACCAGCCACATACACTGATGAGCCAAAACATTATGATCACCTGCCTAATATGCTGTTGGTCCTCCATGTGCAACCAAATTTTGCCGACCCGCCCAGGCATGGACTGCCATGAAGGGGTGTACCTGGTCTGCAACGATGTTTAGGTACGGTGGCACGTGTCAAATTGACGTTCACATGAATGGTCAGACACTTTGAACATTGCCCAGAGCATCACACTCCCTCAACTGGCTTGTCGTCTTCCCACAGTGCATCCTGATCCATCACGCTCGCATGCCCATTGTAGGCGCTTTCAACGGTGGACAGGGGTCATCATGGGCACTCTGACCGGTCTGCGGCTACGCATCCCCATACGCAGCAGGGTGCGATGCACTGTGTGCCGTGACACTTTGACCATCATTAAAGGTTTCTGTGACTTGTGCCACAATAGACCTTCTGTCGGTTCGGACCAGACGGGATATCGTTGCCTTTGCGCATAGATGAGCGACAGCGCCCAGCACCCCATCGCTGATTTGTGGTTTGTCCCTCCTCGGACCACTGTCAGTATATACTCACCAGGGAGCACCCCACAAGCCTTGCCGTTTCAGAGATGCTCTTAACCAGTCGTCTGGTCATAACAATTTGGTCCCTGTCAAAGTCGCTCAGGTCTTTACTCCTGCCCATTTCTCCTGCATTCAACACACTGACTACGAGAACCGATTGTTCACTTACCATCTAATCTACCCAGACCTTGACCTGTGACCTTGTTAGGAGATGATCAACTTTATTCGCTTCACCTGTGAGTGGTCATAATGTTTTGTCTCATTGGTGTAAACATCAAAATATTGCAGTGCCCAAATCAGAGCCAGAGCCTCTTTTACTATGGTCATTTTAGTTTTAAACGTGGTTAGGTTAGTTTGTTGAGGATTAAATTTGCATGAAAAATATCTACCCCATCCTCGTCAGTCTTCAATAAAACAGTTTCAGCTCCTACCTGGCTGGCATCTACCTGTATTTGTAAAGGCTTTTCCATTCAAGGAGCCGCCAGATCTGGACTAAAACTGAGCAGCCGCTTTACATTTTCAAAAGCTTGCTCACACTGAGGGGTCCATTCAAACTTAGACTTTGCTTTTAGCAAATCAGTAATAGGTTCAACAACAAAAAGAAAAATTTGGGCAAACACTCCTATAATACACTGTCATTACCAAACAAAACTTTCCTTTAGGAATCGGTGGAGGAAAATTATCAATGGCTCAAACCTTAGCAATCATGGGTCGTACATTATCTTGCCCAATCACCTTACCGAAATAGATCACAGTCACCCTAGCAAACTCACACTTTGCCAGGTTGACCATGAGACCAGCGTTTTTTAGCCAACCGCTCAAAACCGCATGAATACGGCTAAGATGCTGTTCCCATGTTTTGCTAAATACAACAATGTCATCTAAATATACAGTGCATACCTCTAAACCGGCCGCCACTCAGTACATTAAAAGATGTGAGGGCATTTCAAAGTCCAAATCTCATCACAGAATGAGAATGTAGACCCGCTGGTGATATGAAGGAAGCAATTTCGTGTGCTCGAGTTAAAGGTAGTTGCCAGTAACCCTTCAATAAGTCGAATTTACTGAGAAAAGTAGCTGACCCAACTTGGTCAACACAATCCTCCATACGTGGTAATGGGTACGAGTCAAGTTTTGTCACGCTATTCACTTTACGGTAGTCCATACAGAAGTGATACATTCCATCTGGCTTATTCACCAATAAACATGGGAAAGCCAAGTTGGACAAGGACGTCTTGGGGATATTATTCTCGAGCATATGCTTCATTTCAGAACCCAAATGCCATTGTTTGTTGGGCAACACACTATAACACACTATTTAGCATAGCCATATCACCCTGTAGCTGGTTGCCCACTGAAGCTAAGCAGGGCTGAGCCTGGTTGATATGTGGATGGCAGACCTCTCGGGAAAATTAAGGTTGTTTCTAGAAGAGGTATTAGGGAGGCCAGCAGGGGTGCTCACCATGTGGTCTGTGTGTATCCCAATGCCCCAGTATAGTATAGTATATTGATGGGGACACTATTCTGTAAAAAGACACTGTCCTTTGGATGAGACATTAAACTGAGGTCCTGACTCTCTGTGGTCATTAAAAATCCCAGGACACTTCTTGACTGCTCAGCATGTTTGTGCAAGCACCTCAATTTCTGTTTTTATGCCTCCGGAGACAACTCATAAATCTTCAACACCATTTTTTTACTTTAAAATACACCTGGCTGTCCTCAACACTTAGGGTAGAATATGCAGTATATCCAGTAGATCAGATGTTCAAACAAGCTGAAGAATGCATCAACATCCTCCTCATTAAATCTCGGCATTGTTTTAAGACAACGGTTAACATCAAACTTCTGCTGAGATGAATGACTTAAGCCACTAATACCAGACTCTATCATTCCCTGTCTAAGGCTGTGTTCAGACTGCAGGCAAATCAGATTTTTTCTCAAATGTCGCAAGCGATCAAATCAGTTTTGCATGTTCAGACATAACCAACCTATCTGCATGGGTTGCTTTGGTAATGACGTAGGCGTACCCATGTGACCATGCTTTCGAAACAGTTTCGGGAAAAATGGAGGTGCATCATTTCACTCTCCAAATAAGTGCCCTGTCCTGTCGCGGTGCAGAACTGCTTAACCAGGAGCTTTACCAGGAGACGGGTAAATATTGTGATGTTCCGTTCTGCAGTCGCCAATTTTTAACGTCATCATTGTGTCGCGTTAAGAGAGATGCAAAAGACCATTTGAAATCAGAATTGAGCAGCCAGAGCGTCCGGACTGAGACGCATCAGAATAAATCAGATTTCAATTACATTTGAAGCCACCTCCCGATGTGGTTTGAATGAAATTCTGAAAAAAAAAAAATGTTTGTTGTCCAGACTATCAAAAACTCATCTGGATACAATCTGGATATGCAAAAAATCCAATTTTTAGTGGCAGTCTGAACAAAGCTTAATATTCTGTGTCATTTTGTTTTTCTCCAATTCCAAGAGCATCCATTCCTTCTGCTGTTCAAAGGATAATGATGAGGTAGATGGAAGAGGAGGTTTATCACCTCAATAATTGTGGGTTTATCAGTCATAAGTACACCTAAGTCTACCAGAGCTGATTGTACAATGACTCCTATGCTGTGTCCAAAACCGTGTACTGTCACAGTGTGTACTGTGTTCGATGAAGGACACACTTATCTGCCAGCAAAACAGTACGTTCTTTTAGGTATGCATGTGAGTAGTATGAATAGAATTCAGACATACTTCATCCGGGGATGCTGGCGTTGTCTCGTAACCCGAATATATGATGTAAAAACAACAACCGCGAAAACGTTCTGCTTTGATTTTGTCAAACAAGCCCCATTCAAGCACAAGGAACAATTATCTTGGTATACAAACACTTACAGTTGAGAAGAGCCGTCCGCCTCACCATTCACCGCCGCTCCTTTAAATCCAGTGTTTTGAACGTGACTCCACCTCAGCACCCGAGAGATTATGGGATCGTTAAGAATCATTCGATCCACACTTAAACATCTTGCTGGAAATAGTAGGTCACCCACATATTTCTCGCTCTCTGCTTCATGAATACATGATAGTAGTAGAGAAGTAGATATTCGGAAGCAGCGCTACACTCTCTTTAAGTCGTTTAAGACCTATATCATAATGAGCTGTGACTTCTAATAACTGCTCTAAACAGTTGCTTTAATAACCAAGACTGGAGACTTGAAACATGTTTTGCAAAAGGAGCCAATATCAAACAGGAAGCGTAACGATAAGAACAAATAAAGAAAAACAAAAGCCCGCCCTTCCTTAAGGTCATTTTTGCTCTTTATTCTCAGGCACTATGGGTAATCACCTCCTGGCCAATCCAATGCTACAGACCCACTCTGGCTCCCCTTACAACACCTTATTGGCTGAAACATTCAACCCACCCTCTCCAGCAGTGTTCAACGCCACAGGTCAGTGTATATGTGACATTACATATGTGTATGTGTTGTGTTTGTGTTTCGTGCTGTTCATTCAGCTTTAGATGAAAAGGTTTTTATCTGTATTTACTTGTGTTTTGTATTATTTTCTCTCTCTCGCTCTGTCTGTCTCTGTCAACTGATCTACAGGCACTTTCAGAAACTCAAGTATGGAACATGTGTACTAACTGTCTGTCTGTGTGTTATCTCCATACTTCATGCCATCAGTGCACTTTCAAATCCAATGAGCTGTCTTGATGCCTCTTGCCTAAATAGGTTGCTGCAACGTTCTTGCACAACAAAAAAAGATTGACACAGTGCAATTAATGTAACAGAATGCAGGTGTCTTGAGAATCGTTTTCAAAAGTTGACGTTCTTGTTCAATTTTCAGTGTCTAAAAAACATTTTAAAAAGCACTTTTGCGCTAGACGATAAAAAACCAAAACAATGAGATGCAGAACAGTGCATCTGGGGTCAGAAGTCGTCCTGATAGTGCGCGCGTACAGAGAAAAGCGCAAACGGACAAGCTGTGTCCTGATTTGAAATGCTCTTCAATAGAGTTTGAAGTTAGCATGTTGCTAAGCTAACAATACAGTAAAAATTGGCCTAAAAATGCATCTTGGAAGGGAGAATAATTATATACTGCTTGGCTATGATGCCTTAAAATGCTTCCTATGTAGGCAGCTCACTGGGAGACGTGTTTCTCAGAGCATTCAGAGATGATATTCTTCATCACAATTGTACAGAGTGGTTATCTGAGTTACTGTAGACTTTACCAGTTTCAACCAGCCGTCTGACACCAACCATCATCCATGTGATTATCTAATCAGCCAATCATGTGGCAGCACGATACGGGTCAGGAGCTTCAGTTAATGTTCACATCAACCATCAGAATGGAGAAAAAATATTTGATCTCATTGATTTGGATTGTGGCGTCATTTAGTCGTCATGTTGTTTTAAACTCATATGACATTTTGGTGGAACACAAAAGTGCTTGATGTGGATTCGAAGTCTGAATTGGATTTTGAAGTTTCTGTAATGATGATTATAATCACCTCAATAACTCATGACATCTCACCACAGTGTTGAACTCACAAGGTGCATCAGACAACATAAATATCAGCGGCATTAATGTATTTACACATTCATGCATGTGCTGCATCCAAAACCGATCACTTGTTCACTCATTCACTATATTGGGCAAAAGACAGTACTTTGCATTGTATGCTACATTACTAGCATGTTGCGTTCGACTACTTGAAATCTGATCAAACACCAAATATGATTTAAATTAGACTTGAAACCACATACGGATCGGTTCAGATTCATTCCGAATGGGTTTGTGAAAACTGTTTTTCATGCTCAGACAGCAAGCAACTAAACTCTGATTGTTTAGCTTCCTGTCTGTCGTTTAAAGCCGTACGTAATTGGCAAAGTTTAAAATGCTTGTTTTAGCACAATGGTTGATTGACAGTTGAGTAGGCTGTCCTTTGCTGTTGTCTGGGACAGACTGAAACTGCTGAATCAATTTGGGACCACGTTTACAACTGTATTTAGCGCTGTCCGCTTGTGATCGGACTGCCCGAAACTGATGTTAGTACCAGATGTATCAGGATGGTGGACTGAAATGACTGTAACTGGTTTCTAATCCTGTATTTCTCTCTGTGTCCTGTAGAGGGCACACTGTCACGCAGTCGTGAATCTTGCGGGTTGGAGGGAGTTCGACTGAATGGAAACTACAACAACAGCTACTCACTGCACGGGGGGAGCTCTGACTTGCTCGGTGGCGTTCCTGTGGGATCAGGGTGCGTGTCCGGAGAGGTCAGCCCTGCCCTTTTGACACCCAGAGGAGCGGAGCCTTCTGGCTGTCTGCGGCGAAACCTTTCCGACGCGGCAGCGTTGGAGAAAATGATCATATCTGAGCTGGTCCAGAGCAACTTGCGGCCCGCCACTGATCGCTATGGCAACGGAACAAGTTCTACGATGCACCGTCAGGATTATGCCACGTCAACGAGTCACCGAGAACCTCCACAACGACCACTACCCCGCCCCCCTCCCCCACCCCCGCAGGACGAGGAGGAGTTACTATACAAAGCTTTGGAAAAACCACGCCTACCGGACAAGCCCAGAATACCAGACAAACCCTGCCTACCGGATAAGCCCCACCTCTTGGAGCACGCTCAGTCCGTGTTCTACCAGAGCGAGGAGGACTCGGAAAGCTTCTCTGCGGAAATCACGGACAGCGTGGGCAGGGCTGGACCGGACTCCTCCGTGTATGCACGGGACCGGGATTCGTCCTATCCCGACAGCAGTCCCGAGGCACTCGGGACGGAGCCACACCCAGCCCTCCCACCAGACGAGCTGTACTTCAGCGCGGGACGTCAAGCACACATCTCTGCATTTTACCAACCTCCGCCACGCAGGACCAATGACGAGGGGCGGCTTGCGCTGCAGCCCTCGCAGGGTGAAGGTGATGGACAGATGCAACTGGTGACGAGTCTGTGACTAGGGCGCTGGTGACCGGGACACGCAGATCTGGAGGAGGAACACGAGGACGTGCGTCTTCAACATCATCTTTGTCATCATCGAAATTAATGTCAGGGTGAATTGGTCACGAACACGTCTAGTTCATATTTGAAGACAATTTCGGGTTCAAAACAAGTTTACAAGTATGCCCGTTGTTTATTAAAAAAGGGACAAATTTGGGTTCCAGTGAGACACTAATGGAAGTGAACGGGCCCAATACGTATGTTTCAAAAGTATAGCCACATAACGTAACATTATACATGCCAACATGATTTTAGAGTGATAAAATCACTCACACACCTTATATTGTTTATGTCTTGTGGCTGTACTTTTGAAAAAGTATTGGTCCCCTTCACTTCCATTTTAAGAGCCTTGATGTAACCAAGATTTTTCTTTTTTTAAATTAAGTAGGGTGTCTAAATTATTTTTGCAATTTACAAATTATTTCTGTAATGCAACTAAAAAAAATTTTATTACTGTAATGCCAAAGAAATCATATTAAATTATTTCAATAAAACTCATTAAAGCTAGTTGATACATCATGGTACAATGCAAACAAATCAATGTCTTGCTGATTTCCAGTAGAAATATCTTTAAAACTATTCTTAAAACAAGATGAATTGACTCGAGAAGCAAAATGACATTGCGATATTTTGAAATTCAGTAACGTTTATGCTTATAACTAGAAAAAGCTTTTTGCCAATGAAGTAAGAAAACAACTAGATTCAAAGGGAAAACAAACACATTTTCCTAACCCCATTGGCTAATAGTTTTTCTTGTTTTAAGCATAAACCACATCAAAGTTTGTTTATTTGAAAACAAGACTAAATATCTTGTCACGCTGACTATCACACCTGGAGTCCCGGGTTTGAAGGGCGTGCTGAGTGACTCCAGTCAGGTCTCCTTAGCAACCAAATTGGCCCGGTTGCTAGGGAGGGTAGAGTCACATGGGGTAACCTCCTCGCGGTCATTATAATGTGGTTCTCGCTCTCGGTGGGGCGTGTGGCGAGTTGTGCGTGGATGCCGCGGAGAATAGCGTGAAGCCTCCACACACGCTACGTCTCCATGGTAACACACTCAACAAGTCACGTGATAAGATGCGCGGATTGGCGGCCTCAGACGCGGAGGCAACTGAGATTCGTCCTCCGGATTGAGGCGAGTCACTACGCCACCATGAGGACTTAGAGCGCATTGGGAAATACAAATTTGGGAGAAGGGGGTGGGTATCTTGTCCTTCTGCTTTTTATGTATTTTTTTTCTTGTTTTGATATTTTTTATTTTCACCATAAACAAGAAGATTTTTTTGCAGTGTAGTATTTGTTGTACTTCCTGTACTTTTTTAAAGTTTAATACAGAGACATTTTCCCTCAAATTCTCATTACAGTAATTTTAAAATAATCTCATTCTTAATACTACAAAGCAAAAAATAAAAAATAAGATTTATTATTTAAAATTTAAAATGGTAAAAAACAGTCCTACAGTTCTGACAATCAAATCATTGTGATGAACTGACTTAAAAATACACAATGCATTAAATCATGATGTATGCAAAATGTATTCCATGCCAAATACAATTTCTTATTTGTAATTTTGGGGTGAAATATGAGCCGCACATGTTTCGTGAGCTAGTCACCTCTAGTGCGTACTTTTGGAATACTAGTACAGATAACGATGATCATTATCAACAAACGAAATCATTATCGTTTGTTGTGAGATCTCACAGATGCGGTAAAAACAAACGGCCCCTTGTAAGACCTCAGAGAAACAGGAACCACGACGATAATGATGATGATGATGATGATGATGATGATGGCGGCTTCCTCCTCCATGTCTCTGTCTCCTGGTCACCTTCACACCCACCCTGATCATCTCACTGCCATTCAAACACACCACTCTTTCTTTTTCAACATTCACCCTCTACTGAAAAGACCAGTGTAAACCAGTATGAATTTCCAAGCTGGTTTACACTGGTTTAGTGCTGGTCTAGCTTTGTTAATGGAGTTAAGACGCTTAATGGAGACACCAGCATCCAAAACATACAGTTCTCTCAAAAATAAGAATTCTGTCATCATTTACATGTCATATTTCAACCTGTATGACTCACAAAAGGGGACTTTTTTAGGAATATTATGGCCGCTTGTTTCCATGTAATGAAAGTGAATGAGGACTGGGCGTGTCAAGTGTCTATCATAAAAGTAGTTCATACAGCCGCAGTCCTGGTTCAGTTTAATTATGGAGAAAGTTGATGCTGATATGGAGAGATGTTCACACGGGACCCTTTTTCCTCCTGTGGCAGGGCGGAGGGTGGGGCCGGGACGCACTGCTGTCTCCGGTCGGCCTTTATCTCTCTCGGAGGCTTGATTGTAGCATCATGACCCGGCCCCGCCCTCCGCCCTGCCACACCTCCATTTGTCCATTCTTCCATGTCTTTTTCTCTCTCTATCTCCTTCTTTCAGGGTGGAGTGTTGTATGAGTATCAACCCTTTTACAGAATGTGATAACACTTTACGCCAGAGTAGAGGTCTGCACGGGCCTTAAAATGAAACCCAAACCCGACCCGTACCCGAAATCGCTCACTATCTCATTTCCTCTCCTAGCAAGTACTGATGCAATAGGCTGTATTGTATGTTAGCATATAGGCAACATTCGTAACAGTGCTGAACTTGGAATTAAATGAAACGATGCAATAGTCCCCTCTTTGTGACACCTGCATTGAAAACAATCTAGATGCAGCGCAAAGAGTGAAAAGGAGTTTGAAAATAGTTATTTTTACTTGACATTGTGTTTAAAATGTGCCGGTCCTGCGTGAGACACTGAAGAAAAAGTGAGACGCGTGTGTTTACATAGTAAAACAATGGCAAAACAGAAACGCACTCGGTGTGAACGGCCCCTGACTCGTCGGTTCGTGCGTGTCTGTGAGCGAGAGCGCGTGCGCAAAACAAGTTCGGTAAGTTCATACGACCCCGACCCGATCTCGAAGTCCTACTTGAATAACTGACCCGAACCTGGCCCGAAACCTGTCGGGTTCTCGGGTCCCGTCGGGCCCGGGTCGGGTTGCAGACCTCTACACCAGACACAGCAGCTCTTCTACATGCCAAAAACTTCCTGTAATGGGATTAACACACAAAAACACAAACGTACAGCTCAAAGGTCACAGAGGTCAAACGTTAAGAGCAATAGGATCACCAATTTGAGCAAATGATTCAGACTGTTGTTTTCGGCAGTGTGGCGAACAAATGAAAAATAAACTTGTTGTGCCACTTGCCCGGACACCAACCAATCATCTCCTTTGGTGTTGGAGACACCGACCAATTATCTCATCCCGTTTTGAGGGCATCAACTCAATGCCCCGCCCCTTCCTCTGTTTGAGTAGGGTGACCGAGCGTATCATTCAACAAATCTGTGGACTTCGTGTAAATAAAAACTTTGTGAGACTTGACGTCTCGGGACATGCTTCTCTTTCACTTCCGAATTTGTGGTTGAAAAACGTCTTATGTAGAACTGATGACACTGTCTATTCTTTCTCTCTTCTGTCTCTTTCTGTCTCTCTCGCTCTTAGAGTGTTCCATGTAAAAAGATAAGAAACGTTTTTTAATCGAAATAAAAGAAACGAAAGCAAACGGATGTTGTTGGCACTTACTCCTCTTGACCCCATGAAATGACAATCCCTGGAATTCTTTATCCAGCTAGCATTCCCTTTCATCAACAAGGTTTGTTGATGAACAATATGGGTATACTGGTCCAACCTCCATGCCAGCACCAAACCACTAACCAGTCTGATGTACCATGACATGTTTTTCAGCAGAGCGGCCAAACCCTGCACCCGAGAGGAACCGATACTGTAGCGTGAAGAGGGATACGAGGGTGCATGATGGAACCACATGAATTAATTATAGACAATTTAAATAAACAAACTGCTCAAGTGGTGATTGGCTGTTTGTTATTCACAATCCAATGCCTTTAATTAAACACTTAACCCCAAGTAATGTGGAACGCTTGGGCTTCACATTGGCCTCGGCTCTTTTCTAGGTTCCTACGGCAACGGCGGGCAGTCACGTGCACATGTGTACGAGCGTACTTGGTCGTGATTGGTAAATATATCAAAGCCCCTTTCAATTGTAATGTATAGATTTAAACATTGTTTATTTGTTTTTGTGTTTTTCCTAAAATCTCCTGATTATTTTAGTTTTCTAACTGCACCAAGGGTCGTTGAGTTCAGCGTGATCCACACGGCAAAAGAAGGGTCTGTGTGTGTGTGTGTGTGTGTGTGTGTGTGTGTGAGTGTGTGTGAGTGTGTGTGAGTGTGTGCGTGTTTTTGTGATTTACGAGGACAATTTTGTAAGTTACAAATTAGTATTTACAAGGGTATTATGCTATAAATGTGATTTATGAGGACATTTCTAGTGTCCCCATAATTCAAATCGCTTAAAAATCATACTAAACAATGTTTTATTGAAAATGTAAAAATGCAGAAAGTTTTCTGTGAGGGTTAGGTTTAGGGGTAGGGTTAGGTTTAGGGGATAGAATCTATAGTTTATACAGTATAAAAGTCATTATGTCTATGGAAAGTCCTCATAATGATAGGTAGACCAACGTGTGTGTGTGTGTGTGTGTGTGTGTGTGTGTGTGTGTGTGTGTGTGTGTGTGTGTGTGTGTGAGTGTGTGTGTGTGTGAGAGTGTGTGTGTGTGTGTGAGTGTGTGTGTGTCTGTGTGTGTGTGTGTGTGTGTGTGTGTGTGTGTGTGTGAGTGTGTGTGTGTGTGTGTGTGTGTGTGTGTGTGTGTGTGTGTGTGTGTGTGTGAGTGTGTGTGTGTGTGTGTGTGTGTGTGTGTGTGTGTGTGTGTGAGTGTGTGTGTGAGTGTGTGAGTGTGTGTGTGTGTGTGTGTGTGTGTGTGTGTGTGTGAGTGTGTGTGTGTGTGTGTGTGTGTGTGTGTGTGTGTGTGTGAGTGTGTGTGTGTGAGTGTGTGTGTGTGTGTGTGTGTGTGTGTGTGTGTGTGTGTGAGGTGTGTGTGTGTGTGTGAGTGTGTGTGTGTCTGTGTGTGTGTGTGTGTGTGTGTGTGTGTGTGAGCTGTATTTATCACTTTGTGGGGACCAAATGTCCCCATAAGGATAGTAAAACCCGAAATTTTTGACCTTGTGGGGACATTTTGTCAGTCCCCATGAGGAAAACAGCTTATAAATCATACTAAATTATGTTTTTGAAAATGTAAAAATGCAGAAAGTTTTCTGTGAGGGTTAGGTTTAGGGTAGGGTTAGGTTTAGGGATAGAATATAAAGTTTGTACAGTATAAAAACCATTATGTCTATGGAAAGTCCCCATAAAACATGGAAACCAAACATGAGTGTGTGTGTGTGTGTGTGTGTGAGTGTGTGTATGTGTGAGCGTGTATTTATCACTTTGTGGGGACCAAATGTCCCCATAAGGATAGTAAAACCCGAAATTTTTGACCTTGTGGGGACATTTTGTCAGTCCCCATGAGGAAAACAGCTTATAAATCATACTAAATTATGTTTTTTGAAAATGTAAAAATGCAGAAAGTTTTCTGTGAGGGTTAGGTTTAGGGGTAGGGTTAGGTTTAGGGGATAGAATATAAAGTTTGTACAGTATAAAAACCATTATGTCTATGGAAAGTCCCCATAAAACATGGAAACCAAACATGTGTGTGTGTGTGTGTGTGTGTGTGTGTGTGTGTGTGTGTGTGTGTGTGTGTGTGTGTGTGTGTGTGTGTGTGGGTGGATTGATATAAGATATTAGTTATCAGTTCACTGGTACTGTGGGAAAGGTTGATATTTAATGTTTTCCAGACCAGTTGTCATGAAAATGGAATTTACCAATGCTTATGTCATATTTTTGGTTCTGAGTATTTTTTGCACACCGTTATGCAGCAGTAGTTTTCATCACAGTTTAGCACATTTTATCCCCCAATTCTCATGTAATGCCTAAAACTATGTGCATTATAATATAATAATATCCACAATGTGAGAAAATGATGTTTAAATTCTGAAGTATTTCTACATGATAGTAGTGCTTCACTGATCCTGCATGTACAAAATTGATTCTGCATCAACATCTATTTTCTGTAAAGAGCTAATAAATGACAGTGTTGCAGTAAATAGAAACATTATTGAAATCAAAGTGAATATTAAAAGTTAAACACCCGGACCGTTGCTGTCCTGATGCAAAAGATCTTAACTGTCCTAAATATAGACTTCATTTTCTTTGTGCAAAATATAAGTTCATATTTATTTTGTATTGATTTGGGGTTAAATATGAGCAGGGCATTTCCGTGACACTTGATAGTTCTGTCCTCATTTACTGGGATAAGCAGAATCATTGACCATGTCCACGTCTACAGAGGGGGCGAATACTTTACTATCATTTATTATTAACACTGTCACCAGTTAGTGACTACTGTTATTAGTTGCTGAGGGTTATTGCTGAAAATAATATAAATTGAACATTAACTAACTTTAGCGATCCCTTAAATTATTATCTTTTTGGTTTATTATTACTATTATTATAAGGTTAGTGTAACAAAACACATTAGTTTATGTACTTTTACTTCTTTTCTTTTTGGAGCATGGCAAGAATAGGTCAACTGCAGCATAACATACAATCATTATATACTAAAACATTCAAATAAAAGACTACACAACATATACAGCCATTATGGTAACAAGGATCAACACTTGTGACAGATTGAAGTAGTCGTCGTCAGTCTAGTCCAGTTACATTTATGATTATTTTAGTTCTGTGAGGATGAATTATTTGGAAGAAATGTGATTCTTAATGCATTTACTCCCCTCAGCAGCCTGTGGACAAATGATTTACATTTATTCATTTGGCAGATGCTTTTATCCAAAGAGACTTACAGACGAGGAACACCTTATAAGTGAATCATCTTAAGGAGACGGTGGTACAAAAAGTGCCGCATTACAGTTTCACTAGCATCACAACAGCATTCAAAACAGATTAAAGTGCAACAATTTCATTTTTTTAGGTTTTGTTTTTATTAGATCAGGCTCAAAGATTAATGGGGCCTTGTGGAAAAATGCCCTCATAATGAATTCTTCTGTTGTGCGTTTCTTTATTTTGACTTTAATTGTAAACGTTGTAGATTTAGTATTCTAGTAAAGTCCTAGCACTTCATATTATGGCATAAAATATTAGTTGATGTAGATTTTATTTTTAGAGTAAGAGGTAAAAACTCTTAAATTACATATTAGAAATAAATGGATGAGACCGTTTACAATACTAAGAGAAAGTATGTGAACCCTTTGGGATTACATTTTGAGTTTTCAATTTATAAGAAGCATCTGCTGACGTAGAACACGAGATCACAGAAGACATACAATCAAGAATTGTTGCTTTGCATAAAGATGGAAAGGGTTATAAAGTTATCTGGAAGACATTAGATATTCATCTGTCACAGTTAGACAAACTGTCTATAAATGGAGACGATTTAGTACTATAGGTACTCTCACTAGAAGTGGCCGTTAGATATTCATCTGTCCACAGTGAGACAAACTGTCTATAAATGGAGATGATTTAGTACTATAGGTACTCTCTCTAGAAGTGGCCGTTAGATATTCATCTGTCATAGTTAGACAAACTGTCTATAAATGGAGACGATTTAGTACTATAGGTACTCTCACTAGAAGTGGCCGTTAGATATTCATCTGTCCACAGTGAGACAAACTGTCTATAAATGGAGATGATTTAGTACTATAGGTACTCTCTCTAGAAGTGGCCGTTAGATATTCATCTGTCCACAGTGAGACAAACTGTCTAGAAATGGAGATGATTTAGTACTATAGGTACTCTCAATAGAAGTGGCCGTTAGATATTCATCTGTCCACAGTGAGACAAACTGTCTAGAAATGGAGATGATTTAGTACTATAGGTACTCTCACTAGAAGTGGCCGTTAGATATTCATCTGTCCACAGTTAGAGAAACTGTCTATAAATGGAGGTGATTTAGTACTATAGGTACTCTCTCTAGAAGTGGCCGTTAGATATTCATCTGTCACAGTTAGACAAACTGTCTATAAATGGAGATGATTTAGTACTATAGGTACTCTCACTAGAAGTGGCCGTTAGATATTCATCTGTCCACAGTGAGACAAACTGTCTAGAAATGGAGATGATTTAGTACTATAGGTACTCTCACTAGAAGTGGCCGTTAGATATTCATCTGTCCACAGTGAGACAAACTGTCTAGAAATGGAGATGATTTAGTACTATAGGTACTCTCACTAGAAGTGGCCATTAGATATTCATCTGTCCACAGTTAGAGAAACTGTCTATAAATGGAGGTGATTTAGTACTATAGGTACTCTCACTAGAAGTGGCCGTTAGATATTCATCTGTCCACAGTTAGACAAACTGTCTATAAATGGAGGTGATTTAGTACTATAGGTACTCTCTCTAGAAGTGGCCGTTAGATATTCATCTGTCCACAGTTAGACAAACTGTCTATAAATGGAGATGATTTAGTACTATAGGTACTCTCTCTAGAAGTGGCCGTTAGATATTCATCTGTCCACAGTTAGACAAACTGTCTATAAATGGAGATGATTTAGTACTATAGGTACTCTCTCTAGAAGTGGCCGTTAGATATTCATCTGTCCACAGTTAGACAAACTGTCTATAAATGGAGATGATTTAGTACTATAGGTACTCTCACTAGAAGTGGCCGTTAGATATTCATCTGTCACAGTTAGACAAACTGTCTATAAATGGAGATGATTTAGTACTATAGGTACTCTCACTAGAAGTGGCCGTTAGATATTCATCTGTCACAGTGAGACAAACTGTCTATAAATGGAGATGATTTAGTACTATAGGTACTCTCAATAGAAGTGGCCGTTAGATATTCATCTGTCCACAGTGAGACAAACTGTCTAGAAATGGAGATGATTTAGTACTATAGGTACTCTCACTAGAAGTGGCCGTTAGATATTCATCTGTCCACAGTTAGAGAAACTGTCTATAAATGGAGGTGATTTAGTACTATAGGTACTCTCACTAGAAGTGGCCGTTAGATATTCATCTGTCCACAGTTAGAGAAACTGTCTATAAATGGAGGTGATTTAGTACTATAGGTACTCTCTCTAGAAGTGGCCGTTAGATATTCATTTGTCACAGTTAGACAAACTGTCTATAAATGGAGATGATTTAGTACTATAGGTACTCTCACTAGAAGTGGCCGTTAGATATTCATCTGTCCACAGTGAGACAAACTGTCTAGAAATGGAGATGATTTAGTACTATAGGTACTCTCACTAGAAGTGGCCGTTAGATATTCATCTGTCCACAGTGAGACAAACTGTCTAGAAATGGAGATGATTTAGTACTATAGGTACTCTCACTAGAAGTGGCCGTTAGATATTCATCTGTCCACAGTGAGACAAACTGTCTAGAAATGGAGATGATTTAGTACTATAGGTACTCTCACTAGAAGTGGCCGTTAGATATTCATCTGTCCACAGTTAGAGAAACTGTCTATAAATGGAGGTGATTTAGTACTATAGGTACTCTCACTAGAAGTGGCCGTTAGATATTCATCTGTCCACAGTTAGACAAACTGTCTATAAATGGAGGTGATTTAGTACTATAGGTACTCTCTCTAGAAGTGACCGTTAGATATTCATCTGTCACAGTTAGACAAACTGTCTATAAATGGAGATGATTTAGTACTATAGGTACTCTCTCTAGAAGTGGCCGTTAGATATTCATCTGTCCACAGTTAGACAAACTGTCTATAAATGGAGATGATTTAGTACTATAGGTACTCTCTCTAGAAGTGGCCGTTAGATATTCATCTGTCCACAGTTAGACAAACTGTCTATAAATGGAGATGATTTAGTACTATAGGTACTCTCTCTAGAAGTGGCCGTTAGATATTCATCTGTCCACAGTTAGACAAACTGTCTAGAAATGGAGATGATTTAGTACTATAGGTACTCTCTCTAGAAGTGGCCGTTAGATATTCATCTGTCCACAGTTAGACAAACTGTCTATAAATGGAGATGATTTAGTACTATAGGTACTCTCTCTAGAAGTGACCGTTAGATATTCATCTGTGCACAGTTAGACAAACTGTCTATAAATGGAGGTGATTTAGTACTATAGGTACTCTCTCTAGAAGTGGCCGTTAGATATTCATCTGTCCACAGTTAGACAAACTGTCTATAAATGGAGATGATTTAGTACTATAGGTACTCTCTCTAGAAGTGGCCCTTAGATATTCATCTGTGCACAGTTAGACAAACTGTCTATAAATGGAGGTGATTTAGTACTATAGGTACTCTCACTAGAAGTGGCCGTTAGATATTCATCTGTCTACAGTTAGACAAACTGTCTATAAATGGAGGTGATTTAGTACTATAGGTACTCTCACCTAGAAGTGGCCGTTAGATATTCATCTGTCTACAGTGAGACAAACTGTCTATAAATGGAGGTGATTTAGTACTATAGGTACTCTCTCTAGAAGTGGCCATTAGATATTCATCTGTCCACAGTTAGACAAACTGACTATAAATGGAGGTGATTTAGTACTATAGGCACTCTCACTAGAAGTGGCCGTTAGATATTCATCTGTCCACAGTGAGACAAACTGTCTATAAATGGAGGTGATTTAGTACTATAGGTACTCTCTCTAGAAGTGGCCATTAGATATTCATCTGTCCACAGTGAGACAAACTGACTATAAATGGAGGTGATTTAGTACTATAGGTACTCTCTCTAGAAGTGGCCGTTAGATATTCATCTGTCCACAGTGAGACAAACTGTCTATAAATGGAGGTGATTTGGTACTATAGGTACTCTCTCTAGAAGTGGCCGTTAGATATTCATCTGTGCACAGTTAGACAAACTGTCTATAAATGGAGGTGATTTAGTACTATAGGTACTCTCACTAGAAGTGGCCGTTAGATATTCATCAGTCCACTGTTAGACAAACTGTCTATAAATGGAGGTGATTTAGTACTATAGGTACTCTCACTAGAAGTGGCCGTTAGATATTCATCTGTCCACAGTTAGACAAACTGTCTATAAATGGAGATGATTTAGTACTATAGGTACTCTCACTAGAAGTGGCCGTTAGATATTCATCTGTCCACAGTTAGACAAACTGTCTATAAATGGAGATGATTTAGTACTATATGTACTCTCACTAGAAGTGGCCGTTAGATATTCATCTGTCCACAGTTTCACAGATAACTTTATAACCCTTTCCAGCTTTATGCAAAGCAACAATTCTTGATCGTAGGTCTTCTGAGATCTCGTGGTCCACATCTGCAGATGCTTCTTGTGAATTCAAAATGTTTGAGTGCTTTTTATAATTCAAAGTAGCTCTAACCCACACCTCCAATCTTGTTTCATTAATATGATGCCAGTTTTACCAACTCCTGACTGTAATTAGCTTTTGTTAGTGTCATTAGCCTAGAAGTTCACATACTTTTCCAATTTAAACTGTGATTGTTTGAATGGTGTACAAAGTGTACAAGAACAATATAATAATTTGTGTGTTATTAGTTAAAAAAGATTTTTTTAATTATTGAAACTTAAATGAGTGTACATAAATGCAGGTAATTCCAGATGGGTTCACATACTTTTTCTTGCCACTGTACATCATTTATATGTAACTGGTATTGGACAGTCAAACACACTGCACATTAAAACAAATATTCTTAAACACAAACAGATGAAAACATTAATCACAAAGATGGTAGCAGCATTTTAAAGTTGCAGGGTTTTTTTTCTCAACAACGCAAAAACATTTATTTGGGGAAAATTTGGTAAATCAAGACAATGGAAAAACGGTCAATTTCATATTCGAGCCAAAATTGTTAACAAATTCTAAAAAAAAAAATATAAGTAGAAACCGAGAAAAGATTGGTTAATGCTCCAATACCGTAAAAAACATGATTTTTTTTGGCCAACGGGAGTCGAATCCTGTAAATGGCTCTTTTCACGATCAGTTAATTGTTGCAGCTGTAATTGTAATTGTAATTGTGATTATATAATTGTGCAGCCCTGTTTATGAATGATTCATTTTCATTTTCAGTTCATCCTTGATGCAGTGGCAAGGAAATTACAAAGTGCTAACTTCCTGCCAGGCAACAAGTAGTTGCATCATTTTTATTACACATAATAATAGTAACAGTCATATTGTTGCCCCAATGACCTAGGCATCCTAGATAAACCTCTGATAGAAGATTTTCCAGACATTTTTGATATGATTCATGTGACTTCAGGCGTCAGTGAGCAGCCAACATTTACACACTTATGAACGCTTATTTTGGACTCTTGTTCTTTCCTGTTTCCCGGTTTTTCCCGATGTCCTCTCTTGCTGAATTCCTGAAGTATTGTGTTACGAGTGTGAAATGCAGAGTTTTGAGGTGAACTGCTGAATGTGTTCTAGAGGGTTCCAAATATTTAATCTCTTATTATGATTTCAGATTACTTGTGCAAAGGATCCATTAAAATCAGAGGTCGAGAGGTTTGCTGGTCTCCCTAGAATCATCCCAAACTTGTGTCCCAACACACCCATGCATTAGAAAATAAAAGGATAGTACTTTTGGAAAAATGTCATCATGAACAGTGCGGTTGTGACAGTTTTTAGCCGCCTGCGGTTCCATTCAAACCAGGGCTGGACTGGTAATCTGGGATACCAGGCATTTTCCCGGTTGGCCGATGCACTTTGGGGCCGATCAGGGACAGACTGGCTATCGGGAGAACCGAGCGGACTGGTGAGTCGGCCGCGAAATGTGCCAAATGGGTCGCGACAAGCTCAAATAAGCTGCCGCGTTATGCATAACAGACAACAAAACGGTGCCGCAAAATGCAGAAAAGGACAGCGAACCATTTGGCACATTCCCCCTTTTAGCCCTAAATAAGGACTATGTCATAGTCACATTTGCTGAGTTACGCTTGACATGTAATGAGTTATAACCTTATGGGGAGCTGTGGTGCTTAACAGTCTTGAGACGCGCCAGACGTTTAACTGCAGAGATTCGTGTTTCCTCGTAGAGCAAGCTGGCATTAATAAAGTTCAGACACTGAGTCACATACTCCTGTCTTTCTGACGTCACAACGCTGATGACTGATCTGAAAATGCTGTTGTGAAGTTGGGTAATGAGAGTGAGAATAATGAGAATAATATTTCATGCTCACATGTTGCAGCTTGCTGGCCAAATTTCCCAACATGTGCAATATCACTCGACAAACTAAGTGTCTCTTTTCTTTGTTTTTCATTTCAGTGATTTGTGATCAGCAATTATCACAATAATGCATCTGATTATATTGTAATGTCAGAATTCATTTAAAAAAAGAAAAAGCCTTGAAGTAGTGTGTTGTTGTGAAACGGTTAGTGTACTTCCACATTTACAACTGTGGCTACATGTAATCCCAGAGCTCGTATGACGTAAGTGATCAGCAGCCGTGTGCGTGACCTTCAGGTGAAATATAGATTTTCAATCACTGACCGTCAAAACATACGAGATACGGTCTCTCATGTCCTGGTCAGGTGTTCTGGACATATGTTTGCTTTTCATGGAGCATGATTTTGTCTCTCAGTTAGCATGTTCTTAGCCTTGCATATTATATTGCACCTCAGCTTGATAGTGTTGGATGTATTTTGAGAATCTGCACAATGAATTCAAGTGTTATATATCCACAGCTTTAACTCCTGATTTGGAAACATCATTTTACAAACTTATAACCATTAGGATTCCCTTTCAGATTGACAGATTCATACAAATATACAGACATATTTCGTTTTATTTTAGAGTCGGATTTTCCAGTGTGACTTTGTTCACTTTTCCCAAAGTTATCTCTGATCATGAGCTGGGCAGATAAAAACCCATCCACAAATTGACACTCACTTTCAAAAGGGAAGCTGATGGAAATGGCAGAAAGAGATCCAACCCCATATTATAGTTTTTCTCAATTGCTAAAACACTAAACCCTATTGTCTGAACCAAATGCTCAGTTGCCTGAACCCACTGACTGAATCAATCACTCTTTTGGCAAAACCATAAGCACTTTTCACCTGTTTAGGTACAACTTGCCAACACATTTTCATTGTGATGCACCCGTGCTGCATAATGGTGAGCACAGGTGACAAAAGTCAAACACAATTAAAGCACAGGTGTCACCACTTGAACACAACAACTCAAAATTGAGCACACTTTTGGCTAATGATGTGAGGGAACATATACAGTAAGCCAGTTCAGAGAGCACTGGTTTGTGAGGCCCTACAATGGATAGAAATCTGAGAGGAAGAGTTCGTGTGAGAGGAGGTCGAGGTGGTCGAGGTGGTCAGCGAAGACAAAGAACAGTAATATCTGATGAAATCAGAGCTACTGTGATTGATGAGGGAGGCTGGACAAAGGGTACAACCAAACATCAGTAGATTCACTGTGTCCACCATAATCCGAAGATGTAGAGAAGAGAACAGGTAATTACCTTTTTTTGACATTATAGTACAGTATGTAAATGTTGACAGCTATTACTGTATGACATACTATATACTGTACCACAGTATACTGTAAGTAAATATGTTTCAGTACATCACTGTACCAATGTACTGTAGTATTGTAATGGAGGGTTGGTCTAACTGTTTGTAGTTTTCTCTTTTTGTAGAATTGAAAGACTGCCACATGGGGGTGGGAGGACAGGTATGTTCTCCCCACACCAAGAGACCCTAATTGTTGATATGGTCCGTGAGAACAATGCCATTAAACTGAGTGAAATTCAGCAGAAGATCATTGAGGACCATGTCAATTTTGAGGGTATCAACAGTGTCAGCCTCTCTACTGTTGATCGTGTCCTCAAGCGCAACAGACTGCACATGAAACCGCTGTACAGAGTGCCCTTTGATCGCAACTCCGACAGAGTCAAAGAGATTCCAGTATGTACAGGTTGGCATATATCCAGACACATTCAATGTTGATTACTCTTAAGTAGTGATTTACTGTAGTGGCCTAAATCACTTTTTCCGTATCACTTACAAAACTATATCTATTTCTACCGAGGGTTTTTCAACTGGATGCAATGGAAAGACCCCATGAATACATCTACATGGATGAAGCTGGGTTTAATCTCACCAAAAGGAGAAGGAGAGGCCATAATGTGATTGGCCATCGGGCCATTGTTGGTGTTCCTGGGCAGTGTGGTGGCAATGTCACATTACGTGCTGCCATCAGCAATCATGGGGTTGTCCACCATCATGCCAACCTGGGGCCCTACAACACTCACCAGCTCCTCATTTCCCTCAATCACATGCGAGATGCTCTGTTAGGGCAGCAGGATGAGCATCCCATCTATGTTGTTGTTTGGGACAATGTGAGTTTTCACAGAGCCCTCCAGGTTAGAGAGTTGGTTCAATATGAACCAAGGTTTTATCAATCTTTGCCTTCCACCGTACTCCCCTTTCTTAAACCCCATTGAGGAATTCTTCTCCTCATGGCGGTGGAAGGTATATGAACGCCAAACTTACACCAGGGTAAATCTCCTGCAAGCCATAGGACTTGCCTGTGGTGACATAGGTGTGGAGGCATGCCAAGTCTGGATATGGCAGGGGTTTTTTCCCCCGTTGCCTGGCCAGACAAAATGTGGCCTGTGATGTGGATGAAGTCCTGTGGCCTGACCCAGTACAGGAGACATGATGCTGTGGCTGAGTAATGCACTTATTTGTATATTTTTGTACGTTATTTTTACATGGGCTTACTGTATACAAGTGGCAAACGCATAAGATTTCTGTTTTGTCTTTTTGTACAAGTGTTAACTGCACAGGTTTTTTTTGTTTTGCAACATGCATTTAGCCTACAGTGAACAATAAACATTTATTTCTCACACTTCATGTCCTGAGCATTGTGTTTTCTGTTTTTCTACGTAGTGTTTAGTGACTGTTCAGTAGTGTTTTTAATTTTGATTGACTCGGGCACGATTTGACAACATAGTTCAGTTTTGAGCACAGATTGAACTGTTTTGAGGTTTTGCAAGAAGAGTCTGAGGTTTTGTGAATGTAGCTTGAAAATTGGGTTTTGTGTTCACAGTTCAGAGAAAAGAAGAGCAGCTTTCAAGAAATGTGTCTTAGCAGTCGAGAAAAACTGTAATCGACATGCGCACACACGTGAGTGGGTGTGTGTGTGTGTGTGTGTGTGTGTGTGTGAGAGAGAGAGAGAGAGAGAGAGAGAGAGAGAGAGAGAGAGAGAGTGTGTTGTAGTTGTTTCTGCCCATTCTGTGAAAATGTAACTTTTCCTTCTCATTATACTCTTTCCTTCCTTGTGCCATGTGCTTAAAGGTTATCTGAAGGTTCTCCCCACAATGGATATTTTACAGGAATGGCTGATATGATTTTTCCTATAATAAAACAAACGCTATCTTTTTTACATTTATCAATGTATTCATTATTGTAACAATTTGTATTTGTTCAAATAACATGATCTTGTTAAAGAAATTAAATGATCTCCATTTATTTAGATTAAGTTACATTTAGAGAATAAACGTATATCTTATTATTTTAATGTATTTCCTACTACAATAATGAGAAATGCCAATATCAAATCAAATATCAAATCACTTTATTGTCACACATGTACACAAGTGCAACAGTAGGTGAAATTCTTGTCAAGTCAAGTGGTCAAGTGGTTTTTATTGTCGTTTCAACCATATACAGTTAGTACAGTACACAGCAAAACGAGACAACGTTCCTGCAGGACCATGGTGCTACATAAAAACAACAAAGGACCAACATAGGACCACATGAGACTACACAACGAAATAAAATACCTATATAAACTACCTATATATACCTATATAAAGTGCACGTGCAAACATGTGCAAAAAGTACAGGACAGTACAACATATTACTGACAATGAACAGGACAATAGACAGTGCAGCGCCGACCAGTACTCAGTAGTGCAAAAAGATGACAGTTTCTAAAAATGTAAACATAACATACTATGAGATAATGTTCTATGCACATAGCAGTTATTGAGGTAGCAGACAGTTATAAAGTGACAGTTATTAAAGTGCAACTCAGGACAAGTGTGTGTGTGTGTCAAACCAGTCTCTGAGTATTGAGAAGTCTGATGGCTTGGGGGAAGAAGCTGTTACACAGTCTGGCCGTGAGGGCCCAAATGCTTCGGTACCTCTTGCCAGACGGGAGGAGGGTAAAGAGTTTGTGTGAGGGGTGTGGGGTCGTCCACAATGCTGGTTGCTTTGCGGATACAGTGTTTTTTGTAAATGTCAAACCAGGCAGTGATGCAGCTGCTCAGGATGCTCTCAATAGTCCCTCTATAGAATGTAGTGAGGATGGGGGTTGGGAGATGTGCTTTCCTCAGCCTTCGAAGAAAGTAGAGACGCTGCTGGGCTTTCTTGGTGATTGAGCTGGTGTTGAGGGACCAGGTGAGGTTCTCCGCCAGGTGAACACCAAGAAATTTGGTGCTCTTGACGATCTCCACAGAGGAGCCGTCGATGTTCAGCGGAGTGTGTTCACCTTGTGCTCTCCTAAAGTCAACAACCATCTTTTTTGTTTTGTCGACATTCAGGAACAGGTTGTTGGCTCTACACCAGTTCGTCAGCCGCTGCACCTCCTCTCTGTATGCTGACTCGTTGTTCTTGCTGATGAGACCCACCACGGTCGTGTCATCGGCGAACTTGATGATGTGATTCGAGCTGTGCATTGCTGCACAGTCGTGAGTCAGCAGAGTGAACAGCAGTGGACTGAGCACACAGCCCTGGGGGGTCCCAGTGCTCAGTGTGGTGGTGGTGGAGATGCTGTTCCCGATCCGGACTGACTGAGGTCTCCCAGTCAGGAAGTCCAGGATCCAGTTGCAGAGGGAGGTGTCCAGGCCCAGCAGGTTCAGCTTTCCAATCAGGTGCTGGGGAATGATTGTGTTGAATGCTGAGCTGAAATCTATGAACAGCATTCGAACGTATGAGTCCTTATTGTCTAGGTGGGTGAGGGCCAGATGGAGGGTTGTGGTGATGGCATCGTCCGTTGAACGGTTTGAACGATACGCAAACTGCAGTGGGTCTAGTGAGGGGGCAGCTGGGTCTTAATCTGCCTCATGACGAGCCTCTCGAAGCACTTCATGATGATGGGTGTAAGTGCGACGGGACGGTAGTCGTTGAGGCAGGACACTGAAGACTTCTTTGGCATGGGGATGATGGTGGTGGCCTTGAAGCACGTTGGAACAACGGCGCTGCTCAGAGAGATGTTGAAGATGTCGGTAAGAACATCTGCTAGCTGGTCTGCACATCCTCTGAGCACTCTGCCAGGAATGTTGTCTGGTCCAGCAGCCTTCCGTGGGTTGACTCTACGTAGAGTTTTCCTCACATCTGCCGTGGTAAGACAGAGCACCTGGTCGTTGGGAGGAGGGGTGGACTTCCTCGCCATCACGTCGTTCTGCACTTCAAACCGAGCGTAGAAGTCGTTCAGCGCATCTGGAAGGGAGGCATCTTTGTCACAGGCAACTGATGTTGTCCTGTAGTTGGTGATGGCCTGGATGCCCTGCCACATGCGCCGCGTGTCACCGCTGTCCTGGAAGTGACTGTGGATTCTCTGGGCGTGTGCGCGCTTTGCCTCTCTGATTGCCCGTGACAGTTTGGCCCTAGCTGTTCTTAGGGCTGCCTTATCGCCTGCTCTGAAGGCGGAGTCTCGGGACCTCAGCAGCGTGCGCACCTCCACAGTCATCCACGGCTTCTGGTTGGAGCGTGTGGTGATGGTCTTGGAGAAAGTGACATCATCAATGCACTTGCTGATGTAGCTGGTCACTGATGCTGTGTATTCCTCCAAGTTGGTAGAATCGCCATATGTTGCAGCCTCCCTGAACATGTGCCAGTCAGTACACTCAAAACAGTCCTGAAGAGCAGAGATGGCTCCTGCTGGCCAGGTTTTCACCTGCTTCTGAAGCGGTTTTGTGCGTCTGACGAGCGGTCTGTATGCTGGAATTAACATAACAGAGATGTGGTCTGAGTAGCCGAGGTGGGGGCGGGGCTCCGCCCGTGCAGCGCCTGGGATGTTTGTGTAAACAAGATCAAGCGCGTTCGCCCCTCTCGTTGCAAAGTCCACATACTGATGGAATTTAGGGAGCACTGTCTTGAGATTTGCATGGTTGAAATCTCCGGCGACAATAAACAGTCCGTCGGGGTGAGCGTTCTGCAGTTCGCTCATAGCCCCATACAGTTCACAGAGCGCTTCCTTAGCGTTAGCGCTGGGGGAATGTAAACTCCGGTTATGCAAACAGTGGTGAATTCCCGTGGTAGATAAAAAGGTCTGCATCTAACAGTCACAAGCTCCAACAGCGATGAACAGTAACTAGAGACTAGCGTAGAGTTCTTGCACCATTCCGTGTTGATGTAAACACACAAGCCACCACCGCGAGTCTTACCGCAGAGAGCTGTATTTCTGTCGGCACGAAACGAGGCGAGCCCGTCTAGCTGAATGGCGGCATCCGGAACTCTGTCGCTGAGCCACGTCTCCGTGAAAACAAAGACGCAGCAGTCTCTAAACTCACGCTGCGTAGCCTGCTGGAGTCGGATATAGTCCAGTTTATTGTCCAGGGAGCAAACATTTGAGAGCAGGATAGACGGGAGAGCCGGCCGGCTAGGGTTTGTTTTTAGCCTAGCATGGACCCCCGCCCTCTTTCCGCGCTTCCGCTTTCTCGCACACCGGCATCAGGCGACGCCGAGGGCTGGAGGCCTGGTCTCCGCAGCAAGCCGAGTACGCGTAGCGCCTCCTGCAGGTCATCATGCAGCTTGGTTTTTGCATGAGTCTTATATTTGAGTAGTGTCTGGCGATGGTAGACACGAACACTGGTTGCTCCGATGTCCATGTGTTGCAAAAGTCGGGCTTTTTTAACAAAAATAGCACCATTGTGGATCCGGAGTGGCCGCTGCGTGCTACCGCACCGCCATCTTGGATCAATCTCCAATCTCCAATCTTGTGTGCAGTTCCGAGCAACATAGCAGTCATGACAGTGACGAGACATATACCAATTACAGTAAACAACATACTTACACAACACAATTTACATATCAAATGTACACATACTTACACAACACAATAATTATATACAATGTACAGTAAACAATACACACAATATAAAAAAAATTATAGTCTAAGGACTCATCCTACAGTCCCGTCCTGTACCGGCTCATGTTTGTACTCAATCACACACTTACACAAGGCCTTTATAATCACACAGCTCTTCTAAAACTACCAGCTCTCTTAGGTGACCTGCCAAACTGCCCTTATCATCAATGAAAACACTTATTAGAGGGATTTCAGCGGACTCGTCAGACCTCTGTGATTCACTTCCTCAACACAACAGAGCGATATCCGCATGACTTTTACACTTTTCCTATTCTACACTCTCAACACAGTGGAAAACAACTTCCATCAGATTAAAACCCTGTGATTCACTTCCTCAACACAACAGAGTGTTTCCCGCGGGGTCAAACTCTAATTCACTGCTATCTCGCCTAGGCCCTTAACAGCACATAAAAACAGATCATTGCAGGCGATTATTTGTCTGGAATCAGAAGCCTTTATTTCTTTTGTTCTTTATATCTGGAGGTGCTTTTTGAATGTTCTTACCACCACGGGCCGATTCTGGCAAGCAAACCAATTACAAGCACAAATGCCACCTTTAGGTGACCACCTGTATTTGTGTTTGCCTGTCAATCCTGCCAAGGAGTGTCACATATATTATATTATATATTTACACGTATGAACCAAAACAAAAACAGGCTAATAATACTGAGAAAAAGAACACATATTTATGTTGTCACTCATTTATCAACAAAAACAATAAAATCAACAATAATAACAATACTAATAGCAGCACAAACGCTTTCTCATCACATCGAGGGCGGTGGCCATTGGTGAAACTAATCGGGGAACCCCGATCTATTAGAAGGATGCCATCTTTTGCACGCTTAAATAACCCTTGCTGTGAATCAGATAGGTGCAAAGATATATTTTTTCTCAATTGACAGCATTAGTGTCATAATATTGATTACCACCAAATAATTATGAATTCTCCTTTAATAAAGCACAAATGTGTGTTGCAGTGAGACTCTTCCAATGCAAGTCAATGGGGTTTAATCTGTCAACATTAAAATACTGTATCACAAGTGTAGACACAAGACACAAACAATATGTGTGTTAACATGATTTTACTGTCATTAAATCACGCACTGACCACATCTGTGTAAAGATATAGCCATTATACAACTTTGTTGCCATGACAACGTAACGCGGGAAACCCGCAAATACAGTCGATTGAGATAAACCTGAACCCGAAATATTCCTCTTAAACTAATGTGCAGATTTAAGATCGGAAGATCAAAGTTATTCTCATTTTAATCAGTCACATTAAATGGGTTGATGTCCTGCCTGGTGTCAGATCAGGAGTTCAACCTCACAAAAATTACATCGGATGGAAACAGAAAGTCGGAATTGGCGCTTTGGTTGCGGTGTCGATGTATCTCACACTATAAACCTCTTTATTCTACAGCAATATATACAAACTGCTCAGAACTCGAGTGCAAGAAGGATGGAGATGGTATGAAACCCTTCTGAAATAATGTAAGATGACATTGAATGAAACAAGTGCACTTCATTCTCCTTTTGCTTTTCACATGCGGTTGCGCAAGGATCGGAAGGTTTCAGTGGGTGGAGGTTCCTCTACAGCTCTCTTATAAAGCTCTCGTCATTATGTCTCCATCAGTTGAGAAGCACCTCTCGTGCACACTTGCACAGCTGTCTTCTGAAGATGTCCGCGTCCACAGATGCTGAGAGTCAGACCTCCGATGCGCGCTCCCGCACCAGGTGTCTGGACACCTTCCTCACCGTGTCCGTGATCGCGCTCTTCGTCGTGTTTCTCGTCGTGCTCGCCGCCGCGTTGTTTTTCGTCAAACACGTCGAGAGCGAGATTAACGCGCAGACGTCGCAAGTTTCCAACGGATACACGGACAAACTCAAGGCGGGCGCTGGAGCCGCATATAATGTGAGTTTTACATCGGCTCTTATTGCAATGCAATGTCTGCAGCAGTGACGCCTGAGTCTAACAAAGTCCTCTGCACATGTTCTTGCCATTTCACCGTGACAGAACCATGGGTTTGATATGTAATGTGGTAATGCCATTGGGATTATTATGTTCACTTTACATGGAAATACCAAGTTTTATGCACATACCCATTTTAGACCAGTTATGAGTTTAGATTTCCAACTTGGTTTAGTACAGGCTGATGTCACAGCACAAACAGAAGGTCCACAGACAACTTTTGATTGCAGTGGATCCCAACCCTGTTCCTGGAGGATTTGGGATATCTCCCTAATCAAACGCATCTGATTCAACTCATCAGCTCATTGGTGGAGACTCCAAGACCTGAACTGGGTGTCAGATAAGGGAGATATGCAGTGCTGAGGAGCTCCAGGACGGTTGGGAACCACATCAAGAACTTTATTAATGTCCAACAAACCATATAGCAACCCAAGAAATCTAGACAGCCAAAAAAATATTTAAAAAATGGTTCTGGATAAGAAGAGGGTTCTAATTCTGAACTTAATCACCCACGAAGTACTTTTATTTTACACTATTTGATGTCCATAATTATTCTATTGCAAATATTATTGTAGGAGTTTCAGAACGTCTCAGCAGTTGCATAGATGTAGTCAGACATTTATGATGTATCTTTTCAGAGAGAGCTCTATTGTTTTAGACATGGACCGTTAGAGAGTTTACCTGTCTCTCCCTGCAGGCGAACACATGCTTGATAAACCTGTATCTGATGTTTTCTCTCTCTCGGTTTCCCTTTTCATAGATGCAGAATTTTGCACACCTGAGGCCCACCAACAGTAAGTTACATGCTGTTATATTTCAAATATGGAACTCTAAATACTAACAAATTGCATAAAAAAAAGTTAAACGTTCTCGTAATAACCGTAACCGTATAATAACTGTAATTACGAGATTTCGACTTGTAACAAGCGTTTACGTCTTTGTAGAACTCGTCATTACAATTTGTAAACTCTGAATATTATGAAAGCTCTGACTTGAACATTGTAACGTCATGTTAAAAGAACAAAAATTGGGGGTCTGTGTATCTCAGTGAGTACTGACGCTGACAATCACACCTGGAGTCGTGAGTTTGAATCCAGGGCGTGTTGAGTGACTCCAGTCAGGTCTCCTTAGCAACCAAATTGGGCCGGTTGCTAGGGAGGGTAGAGTCACATGGGGTAACCTCCTCGTGGTCGCTATAATGTGGTTCTCGCTCTCAGTGGGGCATGTGGTGAGTTGTGCGTGGATGCCGTGGAGAATAGCGTGAAGCCTCCACACGCGCTACGTCTCCATGGTAACACACTCAACAAGCCACGTGATAAAATGTGCGGATTGACGGTCTCAGATGCAGAGGCAACTGCGATTCGTCCTCCGCCACCCGGATTCACTACGCCACCACTTAGAGTGCATTGGGAATTGAGCATTCCAAAATTGGGGAGAAAAAGGGGAGGGGAAAAAAAGAACAAAAATAGCAACCGCCTTAACAGTTAAAGTAATTTACATATATTCCAAGAATCTCCAAGATGTCATTTTGTATCTCAAGAGACCGCATAGTCCCGTCTCAGACTCACTCCATTGGTTGAGTCCATGTTTGAGAGCGTCACAGTGATCACACTTTTCACAGAAATCAACCTAGGATTGACTAGCTTACATATTAAGAGAAAGTATTTCCCAAAGATTACATGCATAACCCAGAATATTCCTTTGAACGTTTACTTCAGCATAATTCTTGAAATTGAGCGTGTCTCTTTGTCTCCACCCTGCAGGTCAACTGGTGGAAGGCGAGGTGGAGTGGGAATCTATATCTTATGTTAAGGGACAGTCCATCGGTTCGATGTACAGCTATGAGAAGAAAGATAGAGTTCTGACCGTGAAGGCAGCTGGAAGCTACTTCCTGTACGTCCAACTCACTTTTACCTGCACACACATATGTCCATCCAGTCAATTTACCGCCAGCTTTTACGATCAACATGAGAACAAGCAGCTGACCTGTACAGTCTCGCTGCCGAATATGCCAGATATGAACGGATCGCTACCGGTTAACAGGACATGCTGGCGTGTCATCACGTTTCTGGAAAAGGAAAGTAGTCTACTGGCAAAAACTACGTTTTCAGAACAGAACCTCGTCAATTGGAAGCTGGATTTGAACAATTCTGGATTTGGGATGTTTGTGGTTGACAGACTAGGAGCTGCATGAGGTCATTGCGCATGGCCGTGAGGAACTAGACTAATTTCAGGAGAACACGGACTCCTTGCATGCAGCTATGAGCTCGTGGGTCTCAAACCCTCATCGGCACTTTCTTTTTTTGTATACTCAGCCCAGACGCAATCTTAGCGAAAAGAATAACAGAAAAATCTGTTATTCGCAAAGTTCACATTCCTCGGCCAAATTGCGACCAAAGAGGTAAACAAAGGTCTTTAAGCTCTATTTATAATTGAAATATATTTATGTGTTATTACATTTATTATAATTGTAATATTTAAACTCATAGTTTGTTTATATTGTATATATGATGTGTTAATGTTAAGTGTAAAACAGTGTAGATAGCACTACATATGAGCAGTGTCATGGGCCTCTTTCCAATAATGCTTGACCGATGGGGAAAGTTTTTGGCTATTTGTGTCATTGAGGGACAGTTTTCCTAGCATAGCATGTTAACAGCTGTGGCTCTGGGAGGCCGTCCTTTGAGGAATGTTTTCACTCTTCTGAAAACTGTAAAAACCCCAAAAGCTGCATGTGTGAATGTACGTGAATGACTCTTCACCCACACACACTTGTGTTGTGCTGTATGTTGTGAATGCTAACAAACTCTAGAGATGAATGTTGCAATGATGAAAGTTTGTGAAATGCTTTATTTTGTATCTTAGAATATTTAATAAAGTGAATTATCCTAATGTGTTTTGTGAGGTCTCAGATTCGTTTTTTGAGTAATCTTAACATGCCTAAAATAAGATCGATAAATTAAAGTTTTTACATCGTTGAGATCTCATGTTAAACTCCACAAGTGAGTCTTTTTCTCAGGAGGAACGTCTGATGTAATCATATATGTCTTGGTAGGACATAAACTGAGATATTGAAGAGATCTCATTCGCGATGTTCTCACAGATCTGGTGGAAGGAAAGTTCAGCTGTATTCAGGACACCTCGATGCATTTACGTCATTTACTGCAAGTGCTGCAAGAGAAGTTTCAGTCCTAACCACATCAGCAAACACTCTTTAAATATCAAACATATTCACTTGAAATCTATTTGCTTGAAGTTTAGGGAGATTTATGGTTATTAGAAAACAAAACAAAAAAATGTCCAGTTGAATTAAGTAGATTGTTCTAACTCCATTGGCAAATGCTGATATTTGTACTGGAAAAGACCAAAAAAATTAATTATAAAAATCCCCAGAAAAGCTCAAATGTTTGTTGAGGTGGTTCACATGGACACTAACATTACGAGGTTTCTCTAAATTGGACTTTGGGCAGATAGTCTGTTAAACTGCATTTTCCTGTATGGTGTTTGACTGCAATTTGCTGACGGATTTCCCAGGATTTCAGATGACTTCATGTGTCATACAGCCAACTACAACTGAGCCTGAACTCATGGTCTGGTGTTGCGTGTTTGTTGTACAACCAAAAACTGTAGTATGTTCATGTGAGGAGACCAAGAGAAGAAGGATTAGAAGGTTATGTGCTCAGTTCTAGGGTTGTCAACTATCCTGAAATATCCAACAGTTAGTTCCAGTCCTCAAATCTGATTGGACGAGAGATGTTCCATGAGCACTGTTGGTCTGACAGGATCATAACTGGGACGCCTCACTGTGTGTGTATCACTCCGCTTGTGTTCGTGCTGTTCTAAACTAAAGTGTAAGAGCAGTGCGTATCTGTTAACAGTTACTGTCTTTATTTTTTAAATGACATATGTTAGTCAGCAGGTGGTGGCAAAAGATAATTTTTGTGTGTAATATGAGCCGGTTGGTGACGTAAAGTGAATCCGTTTGTTTCCACATTGGATGCACACTATTTAAAATGGCGGAGGACATCAATGTTTCTATTGTGAATGACTCTTGCACGGCTACCATGCAATAGGGAGAAATACCCCTGCTTGGATGATATTTTTCCACCGAGAAAGCTGATCTTTGAAAAAAGCATCTCTGCTTGGGAGTTGCAACAGGTGATCACACATGCTGTCTCTCTCTCTCTCTCTCTCTCTCTCTCTCTCTCTCTCTCTCTCTCTCTCTCTCTCTCTCTCTCTCTCTCTCTCTCACTCTCTCACACACACTCACAGAGACACATAGACATGCACACACCCATCAATCAATCCTTGTTTATTCATTGACTTGTAAGAAACAGCGTAAGTCATGATACTATTTCTGAACTGAACTTTTTGAATTACTAACGAAGGCTTGAATGCATCATTTTTGTTGAATGATTTGGATAAAAAGGTGTGCATTAAATTTACAGTCCAAAGATGCTAATAGTTCTCCAAACAGATGATTCAACTCTGTCAACGTCTCTCGCAAAACCTGCTTCAAACATAGTCAAAAATAAAGTCACATTTAAAGTTTTATTATAAGCGATTTCAGCCATTGTACTCCACAAGACTGAGCCGTTGAGTTAACCACGCCCCCTCTTTCCAAAACCCAAACACCAAATATAATGAGCTTTATTGAGTCCGACAGGAGCAGAAACGGTTGTTAAAAACAACAGTAGCAAAATAGAGCCCTCAACTGACAACTGTTATGAACAACATGGCTTAAAAATTGCATTATGAATAATTTCCTCCAACTACAATATTAAGAGAACGATTAAAATGATTGACAGGTCAAACGTGTCATTGTGTACAGAATCTAGTGCTGTCACTTAGATTATCTCATGACACTTATTTCATTAATATCTTTCAGGGAGAAGGAAAACAATTTCTTTACATGAAAACATATCTTACAGCACCTTTTAGGTCATTAGAGACTTGTTCATCTCACTGAATAGGATCAGGCTAATTTGAGCAGAACTGCAGTGCTGAGTCAAACCTCTCTGTGTTTAAAGACGTTTCGTGATTCACTGCTGCCACTTTTTGATAGATAAAGAGCGAAATGTCTTTTTACAATGCAAGGAATAGGAACACTAATCATTTCCTCTGATTACACTGCGTAACAAATGTATTTATTTTTTGTTCATGGGTAGTAAGTGTTATTTCCTAATTGCTCAAAAGTATAAAAAATAGCAATTATTCCTGACAAACTTTGCATTTGTGACCAGGAAAGTGTCATTTTGAAATGTACCTATTTCCAATGAGAAAACGGGCAAATATGTGTCTTTTTGTCACAAATTAACGTTAATCCAAATTAACGTGTAATTATACTAAAGTAATATTCAAAGCCGTGCTGCTCCATAATGGTAACAAGTACCCGTCTCCTCCCCTGGCTCACTGGGTGCACCTCAAAGAGGATTACAATAGCACCAAGACCTCGCTGGACACCTTGAAGTATGATGAGTACGGCTGGGAGGTCATAGGAGACTTCAAAATGGTGGCATTCCTGATGGGTCTCCAAGGTGGTTTTATCAAGTTTCCCTGCTATCTTTGCCTTTGGGTCAGCAGGGACACCAAGGCACACTCCCACAGACGGGACTGGCCACAGCGGACCGAGTTCTCTATGGGGAGGAACAACGTCAAGTGGGAGCCAATGGTGGCCCCGGAAGGTGCTGATGCCACCACTGCACATCAAATTGGGCCTCATGAAACAATTAGTTAGAGCTCTAATCGGCAGCCTTCAAGTACCTTCAAGACTTCTTCCCTAAGCTGTCTGAGGTCAAAGGTCAAAGCCGGTGTGTTCGTCGGACCACAGATAAAGAAGGTCCTGGAGGGCAATGAATTCCCCACGAAGCTCACTAGGAAGGAGAAAGTGGCTTGGAACAGTTTTGTCGCAGTGGTTTGGGGCTTCCTGGGTGATCACAAGGCCTAAAACTGTGTGGAGCTGGATGAGACTCTGGTGGAGAACTATGGCACAATGGGCTGTAGGACGTCCCTCAACGTCCATATCCTTGATGCTCATCTTGATAAACTCAAGATGGGAGAACATGGGAGTGCACTCGGAGGAGGAAGGCGAGCGCTTCCATCAGGATATACTGGACTTTGAACGCCGCTACCAAGGACAGTATAATGAGAACATGATGGGAGACGACATTTGGGGACTGATTCGAGAAAATTATTTACAGTATAATTGTAAATCTCGACACACTACTCATTTCTAAATCTTTTGTAGTCTTTTTTTGTAGTCATTCATTTGTATTTTATTTAAAAATGTGTGCAAATGTTCTACTTGGCAAAATCATTGTCACCAAATATACTTTCTTTAGAGAAACTTTGCTTGAAAGGAAACGAATAAACCATTTTTCATCTCTCTTTCTCTTTCTAAGATATGAAAGAAACCGGAAGACAGAATTGTCTCAGTTGCCTTAATTCTGTGTGGTAACAGACAGTTTCTGGAAACTTCCAGAAAAGTGCCGAGTCAGAAACGCAGACTCTCACCACCCCCGTCTTTCTTTTAATAGCAGTTATTGGGTGTAAAGGATGTTTTCTCAACTGTTTTGTATTCAGTGTAATCTGTGTTGAGCAGTATTGATTCAGTCTGTCTGTCCCAGATTAGATGTGTGCATTCATGTCAGTGAGAGGTCAGGTGTGTGTGTTTGTGTGTGTGTTATAACATATTTTCATTTCAACATGAGACATAACAGCCATCTTCTTTTTACCATCTGTTATAACAGGAACATCCCCGCTTGAGGATATGACATCAAATTCAGTCCTCCACTTCCTGCCAGGTAAAGGTGTATGAGCAGTTCTAACTGGTTTTCATATGAAGGAAAGAGACTCACAAAATACAATAAAACTTAAACAGTTAAACTTTGTCTATATTATATATTTTAAACTCTAAACACTTCAGAAAAATATATTTTTTAGATTGAGATGACATTTTAATAAAGAAAATATGTTATTTTACTAATGTCCACAACATTTCTGTCAAGTATGTTACTAAATAAACACCCCCCTGCAACAAAAAAAAGGTGTATCCCAAAACCATGTGACCAGCATCATGTGATGTCATTTCCCTCTGTGGGGGACATTTTGAACACATAATGGCGAGTGTCATTTTGTGAGGTTAGTGAATTATATCTGTTTAAACGAGATATGTCCATATTTGCACATGGTATATGATATGAGTTTTATTGATATTTGCCTTTTATCATTAGGCAAGACAGTAAAAAGTTCCAGGGAACTATTGAGGAGAGAGAGGGAGAATGAAACAGGCGAGCACTTTAACATTGAGCTCAAATGCGTCTGGCGCGGCTCTAATATGTGGACCATTGTAATGAGATTGTGTTGCACACCGGTGTATTATTGTAGTAACACGATGGCACTTAACAATAAAATGAACCATGACTGGTCATTTACATGCAAGCAGGTGATTTTCAGAGCCATCAAGAAACAAATCGGCCAAACTGTAAAATGAATCACCCTATGCGATTAATTAAAAAGCTCAGAATATCTGCCGATTTATCGGCCTCGGAGATATATCGGTCAACCACTACTTTCAACTGTTATAGTCTATAATTTTTACATTTCAAATGACAAGAATGCTGCTCCTGATATCCTTCAAGGTATATTTTACATCCACTACAGTTAGAGTTTTGCATAAAATAAAAATAAAAATTATGAAGTCAAATTTATGATTAAACATGTTACTGTCACTCGTGACCGTGCTGAAAATATCACATGATTATCTGTACAAAAATACTATTCTTAAAATGATTTTAAAAGAATTACTGCACATATGACAGAATAGACAGAAGATAGACCCTTAATTATGTGTTACTCTATGTGTAGCATTAAATTAGTGTTCCTTATAATATCTAAAAGGTGTTTAATGCTGAAGCTTTCAACTAGTCGATATGTGACATTGATGAAATATATGAACTGAAACCAATAGTTGTTTTATTGAGAAAGCACTTTGTTTTTGTACTTATTTGTTGACATGAAATGTACCCCCTATTATAGAATGAGTCTTGGCAGTGACGCGTGTGCACCTCAAGAGGGTGCTGTGCTCTAATGTGCTGTGTATACATTATAGAGAACTTTTCATACAGATATTGCCAGATTGTCTGTACACACTATAAAAACATTCAACAATATATTAACATGAATCTATCTCTGAAAACATCAATTTGTTGAACACAAAAAAATGTTGATTGGGATTGGGGTGGGGGGGTTCTAAATGAGAACACCCCCCAATGTTGTTGATTGGGGTGGGGGGCGGTGGTGATTCTAAATCTTCTTCTCCTTCTTGTCGATCACTCAGATGGACACGCCGGTTCTCTGCGCAATGGTTGCCATGCGCTGCAGCTCCTCCAGACTGCCAAAGAGCTTTCTTTGCACCGTGGTCTCCTCCGCCCAGATCGCAGGATTGGCGGTTCGATTCCCGGCCCACACGACTCCACATGCCGAAGTGTCCTTGGGCAAGACACTGAACCCCAAGTTGCTCCCAATGGTAGGCTAGCGCCTTGCATGGCAGCTCTACCGCCATTGGTGTATGAATGTGTGTGTGAATGGGTGATTGGGACACAGTGTATAGCACTTTGGTAACCTCTGAGGTTAGAAAAAGCACTATATAAGTGCAGCCCATTTACCATTTAGGCATGAATGCAGTAGATGTTCGGTTGTCATGCTGCCTGTCTGACAAGGACACTGGTCTGACTGGCCAATTCTGAACTTGTTGAATAGGTGGTAGTTCATTCGGTTGTGGGCTGTCCTCAGCCTGAATATGAGAACCTGCTCTGCTCTTGAAAGCAGGTGGTAGAAGTAAATTGTATAATTATGTATACTATTTTTTATAATTAATAATGTTGATTTGTACTTCTCTGTTCAGCTTCAAAAGATCTTTAAAAAAAAAGAAAATTGTTAATGAGTATTCAGTTAGTATGTAAATTTTGTTAATATTATGTAAAAAAAAAAAATGTATGTGCAGTATTGTATAATTATGTATACTGTTTTTGTATAATTTATAATGCTGATTCTTCAGGTATATGGTTAAATAGGGTAGGAAAACATAAGCCTCGGCTTCAGCCTACTCCTTTTTTTTTTGGTTATTTCATTGCAAATTTACCAGAAAAAATAAATAATAATAATAATAAGTGGGTGCTGCTGAAGTCACTTGTTGTGTTGCTTTGCCTTGATGATGGTCTTGGCTTCTTGAATGTGGTTGACCTGTCACTCTGTTCCTTTGTAGTGCCATCCTTTGCCAGAGTGTCTGTGGCTTCGTTGCCTAGTATGTTGCAGAGAGAGGGAACCCATTGCAGCACGACTGTATGGGCTCTGTACAGGGGGGGGGTCAAGGCAGATGACAGGTCATTCAGTTCTTTGCTTCTGCAGTATCTACGGCCTGTAGGACTGACTTTGCATCGCTGAATAACACAACGTTGTTGAAGGGGAATGGACTGTGCTTGATGTGGGCTGCACCTGTCTTGAGCGCTACTGCTTCAGCCTTGAAGTTGGTGGAGTAGAGTGGCGAGGTAGATACGCTCTTCTCTACCTACTGGGTACCTGATGTAGATTCTGGCACCACCACTTCTGACAGCCTGATCAGCAGACTGGTCGGTGAAAATATGAGTCCAGTTGTGTTGGGGATAGGAGTTGTGGATATGTTCCATGGTGAGGGACTTCTTTTCATCATCGCTCAGAGAGTATTTCTTACCAACGGCAGGAACACTACAGTGTATTTGAGGTCTTCCTTCATCACTCCAGCCTAGGTCCTCAAGGTACTGGGGGATATCTTTAGGTTCATGGTACTGGATATCTTGGTGTCTCCTTTCCAAGTCTCTTGTGTGGTGGATGAAACTTCCTCTCTTCAGTCTTCAATTTGTTGGTTGGGACAGTTGGTCTTTCATGGGTAATTTGGTAGTCTTTTGAATTTGGCTGCCTCAGTGAGGAGTTTGGTGTCTCTTCTGTCTTCCATGGGCTCAAGGCCGGTGATGGTTTCCAGCTCTTGGATAAGGGTTGACTGCATGGCACCAGTGATGATTCTTCCTGCCTGGTTTTGCACCTTGCTGATTCTGTCAAATTTGACTTGGCTGCTGTGCCCCATGATGTCGCTCAAGTACTGATCTGACGCTGCCCACATACATCTTCTTGAGGACTGCTGTATCTGCACCCCACATTGTGCGGGTTAGCTTTTTCATGAGTGCTAACCCCAGCATAGCTCTGGCTTTGACTTTCTCTGTCTGATGTTTCCAGGTGAGTGACACACCATGGTATGTGGGGGTATTGTCAGTCTGCAGCGTCTGTCCGCAGAGCTTAAGGTTAGCTTTCAGTTCATCTTAAAGATTGTGAACACAATCTTTAAGATGGACATTTCGAGGAAGGCGTTGATGCACTCCTTTCAGTGTCGTCTTTTGGCTGTACTGTCTGTTTACATGGACTCATGCTTTCCTGCTGTTCAAGTACTGGCAGATCCACTGGAACATATGGCCAGCCGCACCACACTTCTGGAGCTTCAGCCCTTCCTTCCAGACCTTGTCAAAGGCCTTCTCCATGTCAATCCAGATCGTCAGGGTGTGTTTCTTGTCCTGGAAGCCATCTTTGATCTTCTGGGCGATGTAAGCTATCTAGTCTTCAGTTGAACGATGTTGCCTGAAGCCAGCCAGCTCTGGAGAAATTATGTTATTCTTCTCCAGATGCCAAGTGAGTCTGTTGTTGATCAGCCATTCCATGAGCTTGCCCATGCAGCTGGTAAGACTGATGGGTCTGTAGCTGTTCACCTTCGCTCAGTCTTTGCCCTTCTTGTGGATCGGGACCATATCAGCTTCTCGCCAGATTTGTGGGACATGGCCAGTCTTCCAGCTTTTGTTGAAGATTTTCAGTAACTGTGTTTTTGCCCTTGTGCCTAGATGTAGAAGCATCTCATTGATGACCCTGGAGATTTCCGTTCATGCAAGGCTTTCATGGCATCTGCTAGTTCATGATGGTTGAACGGCTTGTTCATGTATTCCTCTGGCTGATGCTCATTGGAGGTTCTTCTCTCCTCCTGTAACTGTGCCCTTCTTTCCTCAGGCATAGTGATGTTGCTGACTTCCTCGAAATTATCTACAAAAAGTTTGGCAGCCTTTCTTCATTTCAGCAATTCTCTGTTGATGTTCAGGTCATCTGTCTTCAGGCCCCTAGCGTAGAGTCTGCCTTTTTGTAGTTCCACCTGGGGAATGTCCTGGAGTTCTGTGGCCTGTACTGTAGGTTGATGGCGAGCTTCTCTGGCCTGTGGTCGCTGTCTCTTAACTGGCACAGTACCCCTCTGGTGGTCTTCTTGGAGAGGTCATCAGATGCAAAGGCAAGGTATGGGGTAGAGGTTGACAGCCACCTCTGTGAGAAGAAGGTGGGTGGGTTTTCTGGATCGTTCAGCAGAAACATTTAGGTGTCAATCTGCCAGTTATCCACCTCCTCTCCTCTTCTGTCCATATCCTCATAGCCCCAACAGGTTGAGTGGCTGTAGAAGTATTCAACAACCAGGCAGTTCTCAGCGGGAACATTTTCCTGATACTGCAAAGACAGTTCTTTGTCTGGGGGACAGGTTGTAGATAGTGATGACAGAACTGTCCACTGTGATGTTAACTCCTTGAACTTCAGCTTGCTGATTTGTGTCCACTTTGATCTCTTCTTGTGCTGGAATACTGTTCTTGATGAGCATCAATACTCCTCTTTTGTGTTTTCCTTCCCTGTCCTGCCTGCAGGTTTGGCATCCTCTGATGGTAAACTGATAGTTCGGAGTCATGTGTGTCTCTTGGATACAGGCTACATCAATGTTGTTGGCATATAGTTTATTAGTGAGAAGAAGCTTTGTGTTGTACACTCCTTCCACATTCCATTGCAGAATGTTCAGCGTTCGAGGAGTCTCCTGCCTGCTTGCTGTTCTTCTTTGGCCAGTCGCATTTACCCTCCATCTTCGTAGCTTGGCTCCTTGCGGACTTCCGGTAGCTTGGGTTGGACCCCTTCGAGGCATGGGGATTACACTCCCACTGGCCTAGCTCTCCGGGTCATCGAGTCACTCAAACCACCACACCACGTTAAGGGATCAGCCTTGTGATGGTGATAACGCCCTCAAAGTTGTTGATTGGGGTGTGGGGTGTCACCCATGCCTAAAACCGCCACTGGTATTAGTAATCACTACTGACACCTGTCTTAACATTATATTCACAATGCCGTCAGGATCACAGTGTTAAAAGTGAACTTTTTAATTTAACTCAGTCTAACTTTTTTAGATGGAAAGAAACAGGCCAGAAAAAAATTGTCTTGTTTGTTTGTGGTCACAGCAAGTTTTTGGAAACTTCCGTTGTGAATGCATAAATGCGCTGAGTCAGGAAAATGCAACAATCGCCCCCCTTCCCTCCCTCAAAATAAACCGATTTGTGTGTGTCCTATTTCTATCTTATTCCACCTTGTCTCACCACATCCTTTCTCTCCCTGCACCGTTCTGTCTATCTCTCCATCACTGTCTTGCTATCTGCAGCACGGCTTTTCGAGGTTAATAGAGAAAACGAGGAAGACAAACCACATTGTGCAAGCACGATAGCTCAAGTGATTACATTTCAGCAATTTTATTATATTCACGTGTCATTAAAAGCACATTTCAGTAGTTAAGATGTGGACACTGACATTGAGATTATTTATAAAGTCATAATGAGTCCAAGTCAGGAATCAGTCACTGACTAAATATATGACTGATTATCACAGTAAACTTGAGTCAGATTAAGATCACAGTCAGCAAAGATAATAGCTAGCCTAGCTCATATCAAGATTCATGCAAAGTTTAAAAAGCAAAACAGTTCTAAAAAAAATTTAATGAACAAAAACATCAAACCATTGTTTTATTTAGAAAAAAAAAACAAATACTGAAATTATTAAACTGATTGCATTAATAACATTTACTGTAAAATACATGTGACATCTTGCCCTGATCTGACATTTATGAATATCAAGCAGAACATTGTGCGTTGGCCTGTCCTGAGAACTGTTCAAATCTGCCTTCATCATAAATATTTTCATTTATCAGTTATAAAATACTCCAAAGCCAGAGACCTGTATGAACAGTGTGGTCTACAACACCATACACATTTTAGTAATACACAAACAAATGAGAGCGAAAGAAAAGTGTGTGTGTGTGTGTGTGTGTGTGTGTGTGTGTGTGTGTGTGTGTGTGTGTGTGTGTGTGAGTGTGTGTGTGTGTGTGTGTGGGTGTGTGTATTTGTTTGTCAGTAGTTAGATAATGAAGGCACCAAAGTAGTTATCGGTGTTGCTGATGTGCACCTGTGTGCTGTTATTCACCTGAACATACACACTGTCTCCTTTATTCAGGTGGAAGATCCCACCCAAGAAACTGTTTTCTTTCGTTTGATATTTCTCAGGGATGCAGAGATACCTAAAAATACATTTAACACAGTATAAAATGGATCTGTTAGATGTTTTACACAGGAAAGTTAATGGTACATATTCATCAATACATGATTGAATTAATATAGAAAAATCTGTTAATTATCATTGCTGTAAAAATCTGTTCACCTGGCAAAAGCAACTACCTGCTACATGGATTGTAACACTGCATTTATTTTTAACATCAAAAACAAATCAAATTTTAACCTCGTGTGACCCGTGTACACATGCATGGATGTTGTACTTTGGCTTCGCTATATGTAACACACAATTTAAATGAATAAAAACCAAATGAATACCGTTTACAAGACTCTAAACTGTCATTTAAGGGTTAAACTTCTTCCACACAGTCACGTGACACAACAACATGATGTTCATTTCTGTGAAGCGCTCCTACAGACGCAAAGCCAACAAAAGTTATTTAATTGAAACCTGTTTGGTTGTAAAGAGGAGAGTCTCTAGTTTTGTTTGATACGTCGCTTTAAAAATTCATAAATTTTTCGTCTGTCAGTGCGCTAGTAAACATGATGTCCACATACGTGGATTTTGGGACATTATTGCCGCAAAAGTTGAAAAAACGTCATTTATTTTGAATATCAGCTGATAAATGTGTCTTTCAGAGGCTTTATATGGAGTTATGATGAAAATAAGATGCATTTCAAACTGTTCTGAGACCAGTGCAGACAGACAGCACACTGGAGGTTAAGTCATGCACTAAATAGGGAGCAAGGGAGCATCCTATAGCTCTCCTATAACTGTTCTGAGACCAGTGCAGACAGACAGCACACTGGAGGTTAAGTCATGCACTAAATAGGAAGCAAGGGAGCATCCTATAGCGCTTCTATAACTGTTCTGAGACCAGTGCAGACAGACAGCACACTGGAGGTTAAGTCATGCACTAAATAGGGAGTGAGGGAGCATCCTATAGCTCTCTATAACTGTTCTGAGACCAGTGCAGACAGACAGCACACTGGGGGTTAAGTCATTCACTAAATAGGGAGCAAGGGAGCATCCTATAGCTCTCCTATAACTGTTCTGAGACCAGTACAGACAGACAGCACACTGGAGGTTAAGTCGTTCACTAAATAGGGAGCAAGGGAGCATCCTATAGCTCTCCTATAACTGTTCTGAGACCAGTGCAGACAGACAGCACACTGGAGGTTAAGTCATGCACTAAATAGGGAGCAAGGGAGCAAGGGAGCATCCTATAGCTCTCCTATAACTGTTCTGAGACCAGTGCAGACAGACAGCACACTGGTGGTTAAGTCATGCACTAAATAGGGAGCAAGGGAGCATCCTATAGCTCTCCTATAACTGTTCTGAGACCAGTGCAAACAGACAGCACACTGGAGGCTAAGTCATGCACTAAATAGGGAGCAAGGGAGCATCCTATAGCTCTCCTATAACTGTTCTGAGACCAGTGCAGACAGGCAGCACACTGGAGGTTAAGTCATGCACTAAATAGGGAGCAAGGGAGCATCCTATAGCTCTCCTATAACTGTTCTGAAACCAGTGCAGACAGACAGCACACTGGAGGTTAAGTCATGCACTAAATAGGGAGCAAGGGAGCATCCTATATCTCTCTATGCAGTTAAATGCGTTCACTCCTAAAATCTGATCAAAAGTTCAGTTTCAGGCTGCAGATGATGTTTGGACACTCAATGATCATCAGTTCATAGATTCAACATTTATAATGGATCATTTTATTTGAACATGGTTGGCTGTCAGGTCTGAGTATTGACGCTGACTATCACCGCTGGAGTCGTGATCTTGAATCCAGGGTGTGCTGATTGACTCCAGTCAGGTCTCCTTAGCAACCAAATTGTTTTGGTTGCTAGGGAGGGTAGAGTCACATGGGGTAACCTCCTCGTGGTGGTGATTAGTGGTTCTCTCAATGGGGCGTGTGGTGAGTTGTGTGTGGATCGTGGAGAGTAGCATGAGCCTCCACATGCTGTGAGTCTCCACGGTGTCATGCACAATGAGTCACGTGATCAGATGCGCGGATTGACGGTCTCAGAAGCGGAGGCAACTGAGACTCGTCCTCCACCACCCGAATTGACGCCACCACGAGGACCTACTGAGTTGTGGGAATTGGGCATTCCAAATTAGGAGAAAAGGGGAAAATAATGTTTATTAACTTCTACTAATTACAAATGAAACGAGGAATGGAAAATGCATGGGAGGTTAAATGTACGATACATGAATATGATAATCATTAAGTACCATGATATTGCCATTTGTTCCCATTGCAATCTTCTTTTCTGTGTTGACATGTTTCTTATTGAAATAGGACATTTCAGTGGGACGCACTGAAGGACTCGTCTCCTTTTTTTAAATAGCCAATAGTGTTCATTATACACTCACCTAAAGGATTAATAGGAACACCTGTTCAATTTCTCATTAATGCAATTATCTAATCAACCAATCACATGGCAGTTGCTTCAATGCATTTAGGGGTGTGGTCCTGGTCAAGACAATCTCCTGAACTCCAAACTGAATGTCAGAATGGGAAAGAAAGGTGATTTAAGCAATTTTGAGCGTGGCATGGTTGTTGGTGCCAGACGGGCCGGTCTGAGTATTTCACAATCTGCTCAGTTACTGGGATTTTCACACACAACCATTTCTAGGGTTTACAAAGAATGGTGTGAAAAGGGAAAAACATCCAGTATGCGGCAGTCCTGTGGGCGAAAATGCCTTGTTGGTGCTAGAGGTCAGAGGACAATGGGCCGACTGATTCAAGCTGATAGAAGAGCAACTTTGCCTGAAATAACCACTCGTTACAACCGAGGTATGCAGCAAAGCATTTGTGAAGCCACAACACGCACAACCTTGAGGCGGATGGGCTACAACAGCAGAAGACCCCACCGGGTACCACTCATCTCCACTACAAATAGGAAAAAGAGGCACAATTTGCAAAAGCTCACCAAAATTGGACAGTTGAAGACTGGAAAAATGTTGCCTGGTCTGATGAGTCTCGATTTCTGTTGAGACATTCAGATGGTAGAGTCAGAATTTGGCGTAAACAGAATGAGAACATGGATCCATCATGCCTTGTTACCACTGTGCAGGCTGGTGGTGGTGGTGTAATGGTGTGGGGGATGTTTTCATGGCACACTTTAGGCCCCTTAGTGCCAATTGGGCATCGTTTAAATGCCACGGCCTACCTGAGCATTGTTTCTGACCATGTCCATCCCTTTATGGCCACCATGTACCCATCCTCTGATGGCTACTTCCAGCAGGATAATGCACCATGTCACAAAGCTCGAATCATTTCAAATTGGTTTCTTGAACATGACAATGAGTTCACTGTACGAAAATGGCCCCCACAGTCACCAGATCTCAACCCAATAGAGCATCTTTGGGATGTGGTGGAACGGGAGCTTCGTGCCCTGGATGTGCATCCCACAAATCTCCATCAACTGCAAGATGCTATCCTATCAATATGGGCCAACATTTCTAAAGAATGCTTTCAGCACCTTGTTGAATCAATGCCACGTAGAATTAAGGCAGTTCTGAAGGCGAAAGGGGGTCAAACACAGTATTAGTATGTGTTCCTAATAATCCTTTAGGTGAGTGTATATCAGCCATGAACCATAATTTTCTACTTAATAGTGGCGATAATATAGTGGCCATTCTCATTCTGGAGAGCATTTGATTGAACACAAATTTGAATGTGCCATTAGCAGGAAATGATGTCATCAATATTTACGGTCCATTTACCGGAAACAGTAAGACTATGTGTGTATCTGCTAAAAAGCCTATTTGTCAATATTGAAGAGCACAGTCACATTTAGACACAGCGGACAGACATGGAGTAAAAGCCGTGCAACATTGGAGAATACCTTGAGTTTTTAATGAGCGGTATGGACTGGTTGTTGTATCTCTCCGAACAGAGCATGATCTCATGTTTGAAGTAATTACATTTCTGCAGGTGGACGATTTTGGAAAAGATGTAATAGTATCCCTCCTGGTGAAAATAAAGACTGTTGTTTTTATAATCCAGGCCTCTAATAAACCCAGGAAAGCTGTCAGATTCCCAGTGAAGCACGCCATTGTCTCCCAATGGAGGGGAAGAGCCTACACACACCAGGACACACATGTTATCAGTGTTGGGCGCAGTTCATATAGTACTTACATTTTTCAGTAGCGTGACAATAGTTCACAGTAGTCCTTTCCGAGAGGGAACATCTTCTAGACATATTGTAGATGAGCAAACAACCCAAGTAACACGTCCTCCAGATGTAAACACTTCTCCCTGACACGTGCACGTCCATATGATGTGTGTTTACATCTGGAGGACGTATGTTTTAGGCTGTTTGCTCATCTGCAGTACGTCTATAAGACTTTCATAAGACCTTCAGCAGATGTCTCTGAGATGTTTGTAAATCTGATCTTTTTAAGATGTTTAGCAGATGTTAATTAGACTGTGATGCTTTCAAAAACAAACAAACAAACATGTTTACTACAGTAAAGACATGTAATGTAGCCATGAGTCATGACTGTAGTAACCATGACTACCAATCCCATGATTAAACTGTGGTTACTGTGGGGAAAACATTGTTCAGTCAGGTGTTGAAGTGTTTGATACCTTGCAGAAATGCGGCAGGCTTCTCCTCTTTAGGGATCTTTCCAGGTAACATTTCATTCAAATCTGTTCAGGAGAAAAACAGAATAAATACTGAAAACATCTGGAAGTAAATCATAGAATTACAAACCTGTGTGTGGTGCGGTGTGAACACGGCTTTATAAACATACTAAATGATCTTCTAATGAAATTATATAAAATGTTTGTATAAAGGTTTAGAGGTTAGAAAATGCTTTTAACCCTCTATAAAACTATATATTTTAATAATGTAATATAAATAGTGTGAGGCCTTGTGTTTGTTTACCAACCATGAGAACTGCTGGGATATGAATTCTTCTCTCCCTGTAGATATAATTATAATGATGTTAATATGATTCTTACACACATGTATTAATACACACACATGTGTAGAATATATACTCACTTTACTAAATCCCAGATTTTGGATATCTGTCAACACCTGTTGGGAGAAAAACTTATAGTGGGTGAAATATTGAACATTTCAGATCTTTTCCCAATTTATCCTGGAAGATTTCTCCATGTCACATGTACGATGGCGTTTTAATTATATATCGAGATAATATCGTAATATTATTAGAATAAATTCAAAATAATGAGAATAAAAGTCGTAACATTACGAGAATAAAGTCGTAATATTTTGAGAATAAATTCGTAGCATTTTGAGATTAAATTTGTAATATTATGAGAATAAATTTGTAGCATTTTGAGATTAAAGTCGTAATATTTTTAGAATAAAGTAAAAATTATGAGAATAAAAATTGTCTCTGTCTAAATTAGCATTTTTATAGCCAAAGTATTATGTTTTATTGTGTGCTGGTGCATCTCGTGCTCTTTTCACAGTATGCCCAAACACACATAGAGCCGGTATCTCTTTATGTCTCTGTGTGTTATCTCCATATGCACCTAGTGTTTACCGTGTTAAGAGAGAAGCATGAAAGTGTGCATGTGTTCAATGCATCGGAGTCGAGCGCTCGACTGTGTGTGAGAAGTAACAGAAACTAAGTATAATCTATTTATCTAGAATAAACTGTAACTGCATTGTGGACCTTAAATTACAACACAACAATATTATAAAATAACAAAGAAAAAGTTAAAGTTGAAATGGTTCTGCAAAGCAGGAATGAACCAATTACACAAAACCACAGAGGCTTTATCATATGTAACAGGAAAGAAACTGAAGGTGATCATCAGCAGAAGATAAGGGGTTAAAGTGCAGACATTTATTTCATGTGTGGCTGCAGCATGAAAAATATTCCAGATTTAAAGCAAAAACAGCAGTGAGACATGTAAGATCCCCCACAGCGTGAGAGGAAGTGTTGTAAACTCAGTGTGAGTGGTTTTGTTTATGACAAATCTGATCATCTGACCAGCCCTCAAAAATCTGCACTATTTGTCAGGACATGTCAAGCAGTGACTGCAGTATCTGACACCTCATCAAAAACTACTTTAAAGCATTTATCTTATTCATATATGGTTATAATGCATGCAGTGTTTTAAAAGTACATAATATTAGGAAAATCTACAGCTTTTGAGTCTGCCAGCAGCACAGATTGTGTGAGCAACATCAGAAGTGTGAGGCCGCGCACATGCACAGTTTCAGTCCAACATATGCTACGGTTTAAGCTAGCCAAATGCGAACATGGTGAGTGATGCAAATTTCATCTGCATGGTATGTGAGCACTGAACGAATGCACCTGGAAATATTTGCACTATAAGTGTGTCCACAAGGTGGCAACATTCACCGTTGAGCTGTTGCTTTTACGTATATGGGAACGTCGTAGAACAACAGTGGATATGCCCGAGTGCATGAGCGAGGAGGTCTTGAGATACCTGCATTTATATAACTTGAGTCTGAAGGAATGTAAAAACATCTTTGTGTGTCTAAACTCCTGAAGAGAAATCGTCTAGTACCTTATTGCAGATGTAGCGAGCATGTGCCAACCTGTGAGTATCTGCACACAGTTAACTGAAGTACAACTCGAAAAGCTAAACGCATACGTTAAGCGTAAATAAATTGACAATATAACTTGTTATATGAGCTCAATTTCTGTTAATATACCTTAAACTTTCTTAGTTCAATGTCAGTCTAGTTCAATTTAAATGAAATCTGAAAGTTTGATTTCTTATTTTACACTACTGATGATGACCGTAGAAGTAGTTAGCGATATGCTAATGTCAGAGATCAGATAAACATGTGATAGAAATTGTCCAGAGACCGATATCTGATCAAATTCAGACTTAAGCTTGATAAAGAGACACGTTCATGTAAATCACAATGATCAAAACTATGAATAAAGTTGATTAGATATGATATATGTAACCTGATATATGAAAAAACTAAAATGTAAATGTGTTCTCCAAACACCTGCATCAGGAGAGAGGTAACTGCAAACACACGCATGAGAACTCACCACAGGTCTGTTGTAAAGATGACAGATGAATAAGGCCTCTATGAAGATGCTCAGCAGAGCCACAGCCAGCAGCAGGTAGATCAGAGACAGTCGCTTGGTGGCCAGTTTGACGGGCACCTGACATGGTGTGTGAGGTCCCTGTGCCTGACTGTCCACCACAAACACCTGAGGACAGCGTTCCATTACACCTCTATCTGCACTGTCACCTCTGTCAGACATGCTGAACATCACAAGCACCTGATCAGTGGACGGTACACCTTCAGCTCTCTCTGCAGCTCTACCTGTCACTCTACCTGTTGCTCTCACCTGTCGCTCTCTTTACAGCTCTATCTACAACTCTACTTGTCACTCTACCTGTCACTCTCTTCAAAGCTCTACCTGTCACTCTCTTTACAGATCTATCTACAGCTCTACCTGACGCTCTCTTGTTGCTCTCTTCGAAGCTCTACCTGTCAGTCTCTCTGCAGCTCTACCTGTCAGTCTCTCTGCAGCTCTACCTGTCAGTCTCTCTGCAGCTCTACCTGTCGATCTCTCTGCAGCTCTACCTGTCGATCTCTCTGCAGATCTACCTGTCAGTCTCTCTGCAGTTCTAACTGTCAGTCTCTCTCCAGCTCTACCTGTCGATCTCTCTGCAGATCTACCTGTCAGTCTCTCTGCAGATCTACCTGTCAGTCTCTCTGCAGCTCTACCTGTCAGTCTCTCTGCAGCTCTACCTGTCAGTCTCTCTGCAGATCTACCTGTCAGTCTCTCTGCAGCTCTACCTGTCGATCTCTCTGCAGATCTACCTGTCAGTCTCTCTGCAGCTCTACCTGTCAGTCTCTCTGCAGCTCTACCTGTCGATCTCTCTGCAGATCTACCTGTCAGTCTCTCTGCAGTTCTACCTGTCGATCTCTCTGCAGATCTACCTGTCAGTCTCTCTGCAGATCTACCTGTCAGTCTCTCTCCAGCTCTACCTGTCGATCTCTCTGCAGATTTACCTGTCAGTCTCTCTGCAGTTCTAACTGTCAGTCTCTCTCCAGCTCTACCTGTCGATCTCTCTGCAGATCTACCTGTCAGTCTCTCTGCAGCTCTAACTGTCAGTCTCTCTCCAGCTCTACCTGTCGATCTCTCTGCAGATCTACCCGTCAGTCTCTCTGCAGCTCTACCTGTCGATCTCTCTGCAGCTCTACCTGTCGATCTCTCTGCAGATCTACCTGTCAGTCTCTCTGCAGTTCTACCTGTCGATCTCTCTGCAGCTCTACCTGTCAGTCTCTCTGCAGCTCTACCTGTCAGTCTCTCTGCAGCTCTACCTGTCAGTCTCTCTTCGCAGATCAACCTGCAGCTCCTTCTATGTAGAACTGATCAATTGTCAAGCAATCCACCCTAAACGACACCTGACACCCTCTTCAGCATTCAAGACAAAAACAAAACAAAAAAACAGCAGTCTGTAGCCTTCCTCAAAATGTGCTGGATGTGACGTCTGGTTTCTCCATAGATGTCACTGAGCGAGTGAAAAACTGAACTGTAAAATGAGTGAATGAATGTCCTCTTTCACTTCAGTGTATGTCATCCGTATAATGAGCAAAGACCATCGTTCAGTCATAACCTGCGATAATGTGACCTCCAGCCTCTCCTGACTGCAACCTCATACACTCTGACCCTGAAGATCAAAGCAGAGCTGAGCTGCTCGTCGCTCACTGCCGCTCTCGAAAGGGTGTGTGTCACAGAAATAGAGAGAGAGAGAGAGCAAGGGAGGGGTTCAGCAGAGGACAGAAACTAAAATGAGGAAGTTTTGACTGTAAGGTGATCATTTAATATCTTTCCCTCTCTGTGTGTGTTATGAAATATATATGATCTTGTTTTCTTTCTAGGTTGCTCGACAACAAACATAATGTATCTGCAGTTATCTACAAACATTTCATTCTTAATGAGTAATTGTATTTATTTTATTTATTTATTTACTTGAGAGGCAAATTTGGCAGAGCATGAATCATGAATATAAGTGTGTTTGTCTTGTGGCACTAGCAGATTTTTTCACTTGCTTTTCATTTGTTTATGCTTCCAAAAAGTGGAAGAATCAGAACCTGTCAGGGGGAGACACGACAAAGATGCTAGTGAACAATAGGATTTTTTTTGCAAAGAAAAAAGTACCAATATTCTGCTGTCTTAATTATCATACCACATGAAATCTACTAATCTATGCAACAGGAAATGAACAAATCTTATAACATAATATTCTCTTTACAAATGATGAAAGATTGAGATTATATGTTGTTTGTTTCCTCACAGTTTCTGAATGAAGGGGACCTAAATTACATCTTCAATTGCATGTATGCATGGGAAGGTGAAATCTGTGGCCTTAAGATGCTTACACACACACACACACTCTCTCTCACACACACACACACTCTCACACACACACACTCTCTCTCACACACACACACTCTCTCGCACACACACACACACACACTCTCTCTCACACACACACACACACTCTCTCTCACACACACGCACACACACACTCTCACACACACGCACACACACACATACTCGCACACACACACACACACTCTCACACACACACACACACACATACTCGCACACACACACTCTCTCTCACACACACACACACACTCTCTCTCACACACACGCACACACACACTCTCACACACACGCACACACACACATACTCGCACGCACACACACACTCTCTCTCACACACGCACGCACACACACACACACACACACACACACACTTGCACACACACACACTCTCACACACGCACACTCTCACACACACACACACACGCACACACACACACACACTCATACACACACTCACACACACACATACAAGTCTATCCGGAAAAAACAGACAGAAAATGGGTGACCACAGGCTTATCTGATGACCTAGAGACTAGTGCAAACACACACACACACACACACGTATATATGCACACTTGCACTGTATATGCACACGTCGTTTTGTGAGTTCGTTCATTCGTGAGGATGCAGTATAACAGGAAACACTTTCAATCAAATGGACCGTGAATCGGCTAGACAAAAACTCTGACATTTACCACTCAGCTTCTATCATCTCAATTTATGTTGTGACATTTCTGAGGTTTTGAAGTTTTTGTTTGCCCGTGCCAAAAAATGTTGACATGTTTTATTGTCAATCAGTCGAAAGGTCTGGTCACTTATATAATGAAGTTTAATATTTAGGGTTAGGGGTTTGCTCAGATCATTAACCCTAACTATAAATAATAGGTGTTTATAAGCAATTGACAATAGACTGAATTGGACAGATGATGAAGTATCTACGGCGGCTCTAATGGGCCAATGTGCAAAAACACTTGACGGGCCACCCGCTTTATCCACCCATCAGAAACCAACAAGAATGAACTTAAAATACAGGAAATTATAATGTTGTCATTTTTTGCATGGCATTATTTAATCGATGATGATCCACTCAAGTGCAAATTGAAGCGTGGCAAGGCAAGACATGGCATGAGGGGTGGCCTGGCAGAGTCTATGGAAAGTGGGGCCCTGAGAGGCTCGAGGGGTGGAGCTATTGAAGGCGGGGCCATGAGAGGCTTGAGGGGCAACATCAGGAAACTTGGTGCCACGGAGATTAGCCAATGGCTCGAAGGACCATGGTGGAGCCAGAAGTTTGGAGAACCACAGTATCACCCAAGGCTCTGAGGACCTTACTGTGAAACTTATATGTGCTGCGTCTTGACCAGGACTCCCTGGAAGAAGAGATTGCATTATCTCAGTGGGACTTTCCTGGTTAAACAAAGGATATAAATAAAAGTCGTAAGGTAACAGGTCAGGGCTGATGTGGAGATCAATAACGTGATGAGGACAGGTGCTGACTTTGATGGTAATTTTCCTAAAGGTGGTGGATACACAACAATGACACTTATGTTGAGTAGAAGGATTACAGGGATCGCTGGAGTGGAGAGGAATAGCTAGGTAATACAGGTAAGTGAGTCCATATTGAAAGTCGAGATCAGACACAGAATGGATGAGGAGCGAGGTTTAAATAGAGCTGATTGACGCAGTGACTTGAGGCAGGTGTGTGTACTCCCAGTATTCAGGGGAGTGAGATGGTTGACCGAAAGTGGCAGGCAGGTCAGATGGGTCCATGACAATACGTCTAATTAGTCAAATGTAAATCTTTATGTTATATGCACCACAGAACTGTACTTAAAGAGATGGGATTGCTTGGTGTGGTAACCCCTGCTAAAGCTGCTAAAAAGAGGGAAAACTTGAAGTAGGTAAATTCATCTTAATAATATATACAGTTCTGCTTGTAAATTTACATCATTAACAGCATCTGCAAGATGTGTTTTTAATGATGCATAAAAGAAGCTTTTTTTAGTAATGCATTAATGAAGCTATTTGATATTACAGATATGTAAATTTCACAAATCCAGATAATATCTAAATGTATTAATTATCATGTTAAAAAGTTTACAGGCCCTTGGTTCTTAATATCATGTGTCCTCCTTCAGGGTCAATGGCTGTGGCCTTTTGTGATGTTTGTGCACTTCTCGTTTGATCTCTCAACCACAGTGTCTGATCCAACTCTGCCACTCGGGACATTGTGGGGCCATACTCCACTATTACACAAGCCTACAAATGATCATTTATGCTTAAAGAGGCAAAAATGTACAACAAAGAGTTTTTCAAGTATTCAATTATTATTTTCTAATGGAGTATACTTCAACCTGTTATCCAGTACTCAATAAAAAAAAATAAAACAAATTGCTCATTTTAAAGAAAAACATACAAGGGGTGTGTAAACTTTGAGCACAGCTGTACAGTATTTGTATTCAGTGCTGTTCATAAGTCTTCGGCACATTAGGTGCTTCACAAAAACATTTTATTTTATTCTGCTTAGAGTTATAATTGGACTATAGTTGTATACTCATCATGCATTGATGTACAGAAATAGTTCACCCAACTATGATCATCTTTAGTAATTCTCTCATCATTTCCTCAAACTTATGTCATGTCAAACTCCCATGACTTTCTTCCACAGAATTCAAACAAAGATATCTGAATGGAAACATGACGCCTGTTTGTTCACACAATACATGTGAATGGTGACCAAATCTTGTAGCTCCAAAAATGACATAATGGTAATACATATGACTGTCTTCTGAAGCGATCCAATCAGTTTTGTGTGAGAACAGACCGATCTATCTTGACATCAGCAGTCTCCTAGCCAGTCATGATTTCGAGCTCAATTACACTTCATAGTGCTTGATGCATGCCAGAATGCTGGATGGTGCCAGGAAGTGTAATCAAAGTGGAAATCTTGGAGACCTGCTCTTGAAATCTTGGGCTAGGAGTCTGCTTATGTCAAGATTTATTTTTTGGTCTGTTCTAATGAAAAAGCTATTAGAAAGTCTTCCGCATAACCATTTTGCCACCTTTATGCCTTGCATTGTATGAGATAAACAGATCATATCTCTAAGATATTTTATTTGTGTTCCATGGAAGAATGTTGCACAAGTTGAGAACACTTAAGGGTGAGTAAATGAAGAGCAAATTATAATTATTGGGTGAACTGTTCCTTTAAAACTATCCTGAACGACTTTATGGTGTCAGAGACTTTTATATGAAAATGTCATGTATCTCTATAAGATATATAATATTCTTATACATCGTTTTTAGGACTAAGGAAGCCACCCACAGGAGTTGGGACTGAATCAAGGAAATCCACTGCAGGAACATGGAAGTGGTACAACCTCATGGACAAGGTAACAGGTGGGAGGCAATCCATCCAGCCTCATCAGAGGAAAACTCCATTATAGCTGCAGTGAGTTCACCTGATTCTGTACAGAGGAGCCAGAGTGGAGATGCAAGGCCAGCAAAGAGACTGAGAAGTGCTGGATTTTTTTTTAGAAAGAGAGGCTGAGAGGGCAGAGAAAGAGAATGAGAAGAACGATGAGGGAGGAGAGACTTCTCTCAGTTCTTGAAAATATTGTGGAAAAAATTTTGAATAAAAAGTTTGATTTGAAAAGTTTGCTCTTTTTTTTACAGGATTATTTATACCAACAAACACCCTTCATCCTTATTCATAGATTAACTATGTAATGACCATATGTTAGATTAGTTAATAGTTATTTATAGAAACAGATTTTATAAATAATCTTGATGTTGTAGGGCTGGAGGAAGATCATCCACATCTGGAGCAGAGACGGCTGCAGCTAAGTGGTCTCTCGTCTGTTCACCACTCTGCGGGTCTGTTATGTGCTGTTCATCGGGGTCATCGTTGTTCAGTTGGCCTTCTTCTGGCTCCGTGATGTCACCATTTGTGATGCAGATGTTGTGCAGTACAGGCTATGACCTCTGGAGTCTTAACTTCAAGGGCCTTGAAAATGGATTGGTGGTGGCATAGTGGGCTAAAGCACATATCTGTTAATCAGAAGGTTGCTGGTTTGACACCCACAGCCACCACCATTGTGTCCTTGATCCATGGTCCCAGAAGGTTGCTTGCCTATAACGGCCATCATTGAGTTCCGAGCGTATACCTGACCCGGTGTTGCCCCAGTATTTGTCCGTAATAAGTGCACTGTAAGTCGATTTGGATAAAAGCCAAATGCATAAATGTAAATGTAAATGAAAAAGATGGATCGCCATCGTGTTTTCAAACTGCCAAATGATCTCTCAATTATGGACCGAGCTTCTGCATAGTAGGAGTTCGAATGTGGACCCTCTGGTGGGTACAGTGCCTTGGAGTAGATTGGGCTGTTATTGAGCACTCTGGAGTCATGGACAGGTATTTTCCTTGGTGGTCACTGAGTGCTTGTAGCAAACAACCCAGTAAGAAGTTGCACTTGCCAGCGAAAATGTAAAGACCAGAATTTCAAGATCTCGACACCATCCGTGGTCACGATACACACTGAGGGTGGTAATGAGGTAGGTCAGGGTTTGTCTGGTGAGTCTAAAGTCTGGCCTCAGGTCACTTGTCCCATCCAGGTACAACCTGAGCACAGGTACTTGTGGTTTCATCTGACAGTAAAGAGTTGGGGTCCCAAACTAAATATATATAAATATATAAACTTCATAAATATATATATACAGTATATATATACATAAGATGCTTCAAAAAAGCATTTGTTTTAAGATGGATATTTATATCTTCAGCTTTAGTGTGTTAATAGGAACTATAAATGTTAGATTCCCAAACATTACTGTTGCAAATATAAACTAGAATAGAGGAACAGGGATCCCTGCAACAGATGTCATGTCCCCCACAGAGCCCCCAATGAACATCGAGTCAGTCTGAGATGACATGAAGAGACAGACGCAGTTGAGACAGTCGAAACACAGAGAAGAACTGTGGTGAATTCTCCAAGAAGCTTGAACATCCGATCTGCCAACAACCAAGAGAAACTGTGTCCTGGTGTATCTCGGAGAATTGGGGCTGTTTTAAAAGCAAAGGTGGTCACACCCAATATTAATTTAGCTTTTTTATTTTTACTGGACTTTATATGATGTTAACTGATAAATGAAAAGTATTTATGACATTTTTTTTCACTATGCAACAAGTGCTTAAAACTTTTGCTGTGTGTGTGTGTGTGTGTGTGTGTGTGTGTGTGTGTGTGTGTGTGTGTGTGTGTGTGTGATAGAATTGTGTTATGTAGTGTATAGTGTGCATAGTGTCAGCATGTTATGTGTAAAGTGTGTAGGTTAGGTGTGTGTTAGGTAGGATAGTCTATAGTTTGTAAGTAGCATGTGTGATGTGTGTGTGTGTGTGTGTGTGTGTGTGTGTGTGTGTGTGTGTGTGTGTGTGTGTGTGTGTGTGTGTGAGTGCGTGAGTGTGTGTGTGTGTGTGTGTGTGTGTGTGTGTGAGTGCGTGAGTGTGTGTGTGTGTGTGTGTGTGTGTGGTGTAAGGTAATGTGAGATGTTAAATGTGTAAACCATTCTTCTGCACATTTAAAAAAATATATATTTATATAAACATAAAATACATAAATGATCCACTGACATCAGTGTATTATTAACATAAACTTTGAACACTATCTTTTATTAGTTTATAGTATGTAGACAAAATACATTAAACTGTAAAATAAAAACGGACGTCTACAGGAGTTCAATGGATATATTCTTCAATTATTTAGTTTACAGCCGAATGTATTTTGTCCTAATAACTTCTTACCGATGGGTGGCGTCGACGAGCTAAAAACGCACCCCTCAATGTCGTTGCTCTTTGTGTAATCCGCCTTTTTCTTCTCCTCAGGAAAATAAGATTCATCAGTACCTAAACATACAAGACGGGGTACATTTTTGCACCGTCAAGAAGAACCCCGCGAAAATGTGTGCTCGTGCACTTGTGTTCGTTTTTGTTTGTTAACAGCGTTTTCATTCTTTTTATCTTTTTAATGACATATATAGTAAACAATTCTATTACTTTTTATAAAAAATATACATAAAAATGACACGTTCAATTATTTTCTCTATCATTAATGTAATAATCATAACAAATTAACAGTTGTGAAAATATGAAATGTATTATTATTAATGTTCATGACAAAATGTCTGCGACAGCTCCCGAGTGCTCTCTGACGCAGGGAATTTACGTCAGCAGGCGATTTCAGACACAACACTAATCTGAATGATTACTTATAACGTTACTATATTTTCAAAGATTTCAACCCAGAGGAGGTGAAGGAATTGAGAATGAATTATCTTACCATTCCAAGTCTCCCTAAAGTGAAAGAAATTCATTTTAAAATTATAAATGACATATACCCATCTAAAGAATTACTGAAATCTAAATTTGATATCGGAGAAAACTCTTGTCAATTTTGTGAAAGTGATATTGAAACCACAGAACATATTTTTTATTATTGTAACCACTCAAAGTTATTTTGGTCTCAATTGTGCAGTAAACCGTCATGTATTATTACATGTGTAAACCCCCTTGAATACAAACAAATCAGGTTTAGTGTACTTAAGATTGTTCACAGTACTTGGTTAATAATCTTTTTGAACTTGCTAAATACTTCATTCACAAATGCAGATTTTTGAAAAATTTAATTTCAATAAAAAATAATAATAATTAAAAAAAAATAATAATAAGCTCTAAAAAAAAAAAAAAAAAAACTAATCTGAATGATTTGGCGACACCCAGTGGTTAATCAGGAACACGATTACGCCGCATATGTAGGAACTCGGATCTCTGCACGCTGATTGGCTGCAGAACGGACACTCTGAGCGCTGTGATTGGCTGAGAAAAGTTGCTCCGTGGAAGCGGAACAGATCCGCGGCTGGACGGAGGGCTCGGATATAAAGTTACAGTTTAAACGCGGGTTTTGTGTTATTACAGCATGGATGACCTGCAGCGGATCTGTATATCTCTGTTCGGATGTATCGCGGTGTTGTTGAACGCTGTAAACGCGTTCAGTCCTAATGTAGACAGTGAGTTCACGTTTCTTCTGCCCGCAGCGAGGACGGAGTGTTTCTACCAAACAGCGATTCACAACGGCAGCATCGAGATCGAGTATCAGGTACTGATCATATATATTTACATGCACACGCGTGTATGATACACGTATACATTCACAACGGCAGCATCGAGATCGAGTATCAGGCCTCATAATATATAGAATTTAACACATAAATCCTGCACAGACAAACTCGCATACTCTCATATTAACCAGTACTTGACCTCGATTCTGCAAACACACATGTAACTCTAGATATATCCTATATTAGGCCCTCAACTTTGACCGGATCTTCTTCTGTTACAAAAAGGAGTCAGAAACTGCAATAGTAAATTATAATTCATTTGTTTGAGGAAGAAGTGAACTTGGGTTAAAATATACAAATCTTCAGAATTGAGTTGTTGCTGAAGTGGGTATGAGATGTTTGTTTATCGTAATATCCTGCCACACATCCGTGTTGACGAAGTATATTCATGCCCATATCTGGCGTCAGAATGATCTTTTGTACTCTAGGTAAATAAAGTCCGAGTAAGTTTTATCTCTTAGTACAGCACACCTCTCCTCAACAAGACTTACTAACATACTGTTATTCTATTCAAACAAAACGTTTTCCGTTCCTCGCAATAGTTTTCTGTTCCTCACAATAGATTTGCATTCTCTCAAAATAGTTTTTCTGTTCCTCACAATAAGTTTGCATTCTCTCAAAATAGTTTTTCTGTTCCTCACAATAGTTTTTCTGTTCCTCACAATAGATTTGCATTCTCTCAAAATAGTTTTCTGTTCCTCACAATAGATTTGCATTCTCTCAAAATAGTTTTCTGTTCCTCACAATAGATTTGCATTCTCTCAAAATAGTTTTTCTGTTCCTCACAATAGATTTGCATTCTCTCAAAATAGGTTTTCTGTTCCTCACAATAAGTTTGCATTCTCTCAAAATAGTTTTTCTGTTCCTCACAATAAGTTTGCATTCTCTCAAAATAGTTTTTCTGTTCCTCACAATAAGTTTGCATTCTCTCAAAATAGTTTTTCTGTTCCTCACAATAGTTTTCTGTTCCTCACAATAGATTTGCATTCTCTCAAAATAGTTTTTCTGTTCCTCACAATAGTTTTCTGTTCCTCACAATAGATTTGCATTCTCTCAAAATAGTTTTTCTGTTCCTCACAATAAGTTTGCATTCTCTCAAAATAGTTTTCCGTTCCTCACAATAGTTTTCCGTTCCTCACAATAGTTTTCCGTTCCTCACAATAGTTTTCCGTTCCTCACAATAGTTTTCCGTTCCTCACAATAGTTTTCCATTCCTCACAATAGTTTTCCGTTCCTCACAATAAGTTTGCATTCTCTCAAAATAGTTTTCCGTTCCTCACAATAGTTTTGCATTCCCTCAAAATAAGTTTTACCTTCCCTGGAAATAGTTTCCCGTTCCTTGCAATGCAATAGGTTTGCATTTCCCTCGCAATAGTTTTCTGTTCAATTAAATTATTTAATTATTTAAAAAAAATTCTTCACTTTCACACATTATTTGAATGCTCTCTGGTTAACTCACAAGCCCTTATTTCTGTCATTATAAAGCAAAGTAGTACTCCTTGCTGCGGATGGTAGCTAGAGTTGTTGATTTTGGGAAAGTTACCATGGTGACGGAACATTATCCCGCCCTCTGTCCCTTGACATAATCGGTTCTTGCTTAGAGACCAGCAAGCTTTGGGGCCGGTGCGGAACCAGGTTTTGTTCAAAACGGATACTTTTTTTTAGTGCAACGTTTTACAGTTTTCAAGAAAATTAACCTGTTAATGGCTTATTTCTAGTTGTTTCTGCATAATAATCTGGGATAGGAGTATCTTTTTAACAGAAAAGTTACATCAGCTTTAATTCATGTTCAACTTTCAGAAAAGACATGTCAAGCCAGCTTCAAGTTTGTCTTGACAAAATGCACCTATCTAGTTCATACTTGTAGTAAAATGCTGCAGGTCTTCAAGCTTTGATGAAATCAATAACCCTAATATGATCAATAGAAACGCAATGATGTTTGTCTACCATGTTTAAGGTGTGTTCTGTTTGTTCAGGTGATCGCTGGAGCTGGAATGGATGTGGATTTCTCCGTCATCTCTCCTCAGGGGATTCATCTCATCTCAGAGTTTCGCCGCTCTGATGGGGTTCATATGCGAGTGCTCACATTTCACTCAGTCACATGATTTATTCAGACACTCTGATTTGTCACTTTTCTACAGCTTGTGTCTCTTTGGTTGGCCATCTGTAGTTAACATGCGTGTGATTGGTGTGTTGTGTTTAGGGTGGAGCCCACAGAGGCAGGAGACTATCAGATATGTTTTGATAACACCTTCAGCAGGTTCTCGGAGAAGATGGTCTTCTTCGAGGTCATCATGGACAACCAGGCCAATGACGCGGGAGCAGACGATGAGTGGGCGGGGCTAGGAGAGCCTGAGAGCCTATTAGAATATAAGTTGGAAGACATAAGAGTGAGTGCTGCTTAATGATTGACCAATACATTGTCATATTTTTCTATATACAGTATATACAAATAATGAGTGAGGTTTTTTTTTTTTCACATTAAATAGAATTTAGTGGTTGTACTTAATTGTCAATAATAGGCCTTTTTTTCTTTATACAAAATATAATGTATTTTCCCTCGCAAAACGTTGTGTGTTCCCTAACAATAGTTTTCCATTCCCTCCCGATAGGTTTTGGGTTCCTTCGCAATCATTTTGCGTTCCTCCAATACGTTTTGGGTTCCCTCGCAATTTGTTTTCCATTCTTCCCGATTGGTTTTGGGTTCCCCCGCAATACATTGTGGGTTCCCTCGCAAAACGTTTTGCAATAGCAATAGTTTTCCATTCCTCCCAATTGGTTTTGGGTTCCCTCACAATGTTTTCCATTCTTCCAAATTGGAAGAAAAATTCAAAACTATTTTGGGTTCCCCGCAATTGGTTTTGGGTTCCCCCGCAATACGTTGTGGGTTCAATCGCAAAACGTTGTGCAATAGCAATAGTTTTCCATTCCTCCCAATTGGTTTTGCGTTCCCCTGCAAAACGTTTTGGGTTCCCTCACATTGTTTTTCGTTCTTCCCAATTGGTTTTGGGTTCCCCCGCAATTGGGTTCCCTCGCAAAACGCTGTGCAATAGCAATAGTTTTCCATTCCTCCCAATTGGTTTTGGGTTCCCTCGCAATAGGTTGTGGGTTCCTCCCAATACGTTTTGCGTTCCTTCGCAATAGGTTGCCATGCAATTGATCAAAGAAGCATTTGATGGGTTCCCTCCCAAGAGGAAACTATGGAGATCCTATGTCTTGTGTATTGGAGGTCTTCCAGGGAGGTGCTAACACTGTTGTTCTTCAGGTATAGAGAGTTCTGCACACAGGCAGAACTTTGGGTTAAGATTGAGAAGAGCTGTGATACACGATCAACATCAATAATCTCTTTTCCCCACAAGCATGTGGTTTGGCTGACATTTTATTTTATGTATTTGAAGAATTGTAATGCATTGACGAGCAACACAACATCTGGTCAGCCAAATACAAGATGTAACACCATGTTATCCACTAAATTACTTCAGGAACCATATTTTAACCATAGTCATAATACAGCAAAACTAGGGTAGTAAACATTATAATCTTTGTCAAAAAGAAAAACACTGGTTAATTTGTGGTTCTTACAACAAACAAAAAGATGGTTACTGCAGGTTTGCTATAGTGAAACTGTGGTTAGCAACCAAACTTGCCCACAAATTACCCATGATGGTAGTGTTGTTGACAGAATGATTGTGATTAGTCTAATTTTCTCTCTCTGACTCAGGAGACGATGGACTCTGTGCACCGCCGGTTGGAGCGCAGTCGTCAGATGCAGACAGTCTTGCGAGCGTTCGAGGCGCGTGATAGGAACCTGCTTGAGGACAACCTGTGGCGGGTCTCCTTCTGGTCCTGTGTCAACCTGTTAGTCATGTTAAGCGTGGCGCTCACGCAGGTCTACACCGTCCGACGCCTGTTTGACGACAAACGGAGAGTCTGCTCTTAAAATCATGCAAACGTCACACTGACTTTTCATATACTACACGGGGCTGGAGAACTCGAGACAGAAGATATGATGAAAGACAAAACAAGTGAGACGAGGAAGTTCAGAGACCACAGTGCCTTTACTACTTTGGTTCTAGCGCCATGGACTAATAGCAGTGATGCTTATGTCACTTCTGTTACAAGCACTCTCATTGGACAATCTTGTTATATAAGAAGAATAATGACTAGTTTTATTCATTTTTGGTCGTAAAAATAATTTCATTTGACCATGACGTTCAGCTGTATATTTCACATGTTTTTTACTTTAGTTGTGCCATTTCACACACCGCAGAACCACAATGATAATGTGAGGTTAGACTGTTTTGGGAGATGCTGTTTAATTTTTTAAGGTTTGAATGAGTTTGAAATCAACAAAGGGAATATTCTGTACAATGGTTTGCATTTTAAAGACTTTTATACAATAAAATACAAAATGATTCTTGTTTGTGTCCATTGCATTCAGTGGTCAACATCAACATGAAAGTAAAATTGACTTTTAATTCACATTTCCTGGTTTCATCTGTGGAATTAACCACTTCTGATGGTTTGTGATGTTAAATCACGTTGGATGGAGAGTGGATGATCATTGTACATGCAGTTGTAGATGACAAATTAAATCTCCAAAAGGACATTATAATTCAGACATGTTGAGTTTTACTTTAAGTCATGAATACAGAACCTGTTTAATTCCAAAAGTCATTTTAATTCAATCACATCTGTTACAGAAAAATAACATGTGAATCGTGTGAACGTTTGAGACAGAACTCAAAAGAAAATTAACAAATTCTTCTTTTTATTGATCGCATTAAAAAAAACAAATTCCCAATGGCGCTCCCAAGTCCTCGTGGTGGCGTAGTGACTCGCCTCAATCCTGGTTCCGGAGGACGAATCTCAGTTGCCTCCGTGTCCGAGACAGTCCATCCACACATCTCATCACGTGACTTGTGCGTGTTACCGTGGAGACATAGCACGGGTGGAGGCTTCATGCTATTCTCCACAGCATCCACGCACAACTCACCACACGCCCCACCGAGAGCGAGAACCACATTATAGTGACCACGAGGAGGTTACCCCACGTGACTCTCTCTACCCTCCCTAGCAACCGGCCCAATTTGGTTGCTAAGGAGACCTGGCTGGAGTCACTCAGCACGCCCTGGATTTAAACTCACGACTCCAGGTGTGATAGCGTCAGTACTCGCTGATAGCTGAACCCATGATCACATTCATTTTTTTTAAAGAATTATTTTTTCACACTTTATGAAACGTCAGTATGAAGAACAGAAATGCAAAAACATTTAGACAAGCAATAAAGAGAAAATAAATGAATGATTTGTATTAAAGATTATATGATCTTTAATATATGACATGTAATGCCACAGATATTGTTTGTTATTGTAGTGAACAGTGAATGTTTATTATTGAGTGCGCATTGTTTTTATTTTAAAGTCTTGTGTTACGCACAAACGAAACTATAATTAAAAATGGGTTCTACATAAAACCCCAATTCCGAAGAAATTGGGACAGTATGAAACATGCTAATACAAACAAAAAAAAGAATGATTTGTAAATTATATTCACCCTTCACTATATTGAAAGCACCACGACTAAACATTATATGATGTTTTACCTTGTGAATGTCATTGTTTTTGGAAAAAGTACATTCATTTCAAATCAGATGATTTCAACACACTCCAGTAAAGTGGAGACCGGGGCAATTTAAGACCAATAACAATTTGATGAGTTGAAATAAGGTGATGTGAAACAGGAGATGTTAAACAGGCAATCGTGTCATAGTATATAAGGAGCCTCCAAAAACAGCCGAGTCCTTCAAGAGCAAGAATCATTCCAGACTTTCAGCTTCAGCAAATAATCCAGCACTTTGAGAACAATGTTCCCCAAAGACAAACAATTTCTGCAGTGCACAATATAAATAAAAGATTCAAGGAATCTGGTCAAATCTCAGGTTTTGGTCGAATCTGGTCAAATCAAAGGTCAAGACGGCAACCACTTCTCTGACCCCTGAGACATCACTGTCTTAAAAAACATCATTCATCTGTGATGGATAACATGAACGTGGGCTTTGGATTACTTTAGTGAACCTTTGTTACTCAACACCTCTCACCGCTGCATCCACAGATGCAAGTGCAGACTTTACTATGTAAAGGAGAAGCCGTACATCATCACTGTCCAGAAGCGCTGCTGACTTCTCTGGACTCGCTCTCATCTGAGATGGAAAGCAGAACAGAGGAACTGTGATCTCTGGTCCAATGAATCCACATTTCATATAGTTTGAAGAGTTGAAAAACACAGCCGTCGTGTTCTCAGGGCCAAAGAGGAAAAGGCCCATCCAAGCTGTTATTAGCATCAGGTCCAAAAGCCAGTGTCTGTATGTGCCAGGGGTGTGCCAGTGTCTGTGTGTGCCAGGGGTGTGTCAGTGTCTTTGTGTGCCAGGGGTGTGTCAGTGTGTGCCAGGGGTGTGTCAGTGTCTGTGTCTGCCAGGGGTGTGTCAGTGTCAGTGTGTGCCAGGGGTGTGTCAGTGTCAGTGTGTGCCAGGGGTGTGCCAGTGTCAGTGTGTGCCAGGCGTGTGCCAGTGTCTGTGTGTGCCAGGCGTGTGTCAGTGTCTGTGTGCCAGGCGTGTGTCAGTGTCTGTGTGTGCCAGGCGTGTGCCAGTGTCTGTCTGGGCCAGGGGTGTGTCAGTGTCTGTGTGTGTGCCAGGCGTGTGCCAGTGTCTGTGTGTGCCAGGGGTGTGTCAGTGTCTGTGTGTGCCAGGGGTGTGTCAGTGTCTGTGTGTGCGCCAGGGGTGTGTCAGTGTCTGCCAGGCGTGTGCCAGTGTCTGTGTGTGCCAGGGGTGTGTCAGTGTCTGTGTGTGCGCCAGGGGTGTGTCAGTGTCTGTGTGTGCCAGGGGTGTGTCAGTGTGTGCCAGGGGTGTGTCAGTGTCTGTGTGGGCCAGGGGTGTGTCAGTGTCTGTGTGTGCCAGGGGTGTGTCAGTGTCTGTGTGTGCCAGGGGTGTGTCAGTGTCTGTATGGGCCAGGGGTGTGTCAGTGTCTGTGTGTGCGCCAGGGGTGTGTCAGTGTCTGTGTGTGCCAGGGGTGTGTCAGTGTCTGTGTGTGCCAGGGGTGTGTCAGTGTCTGTGTGTGCCAGGGGTGTGTCAGTGTCTGTATGGGCCAGGGGTGTGTCAGTGTCTGTGTGTGCGCCAGGGGTGTGTCAGTGTCTGTGTGTGCCAGGCGTGTGCCAGTGTCTGTGTGTGCCAGGCGTGTGCCAGTGTCTGTGTGTGCCAGACGTGTGCCAGTGTCTGTGTGTGCCAGGCGTGTGCCAGTGTCTGTGTGTGTGTGTGTGTGTGTGTGTGTGTGTGTGCCAGGGGTGTGTCAGTGCCCCCACATCTGTGAAGGCACCATTAATGCAGACATATATGTACACATTTTGGAGCAGCATACACTGCCATCCAGCACCGTCTTCTCCAGGGACGTCCCAGAGTTTTCAGCAGGACGACTTGAAACACATACGGTCGGGATTATAAGTGCATGTCTGTGAGAAGAGAGTGCGGGTGCTAGATCGGCCCGTGGTCCTGATGTGAACGCGGGGCACATTATGAAGCGCACCATACGGCAACGAAGACCCCGTACAATCGTGCAGCTGAAGACCTGCATCATGGATGAACGGGGGAAAACTTAAACTTGCTTAATAAGTGTTATTAGAAGAAATGGTGATGTTTCACAGTGGTGACCACTCGACTGTCCCGACTGTTCTGGAGTGTGTTGCAATCATCTGATTTGAACTTACTGTACATATAAAAACAATGAAATTCACAAGGTAAACATCATATAGTGGTGGTGGTGTAGTGGTCTTAACCACATAACTGGTAAACTGTTAATCAGAAGGTTGCTGGTTAGATCCCCACAGTCACCACCATTGTGTCCTTGAGTAAGACACTTAACTCCAGGTTGCTCCGGGGGGATTGTCCCTGTAATAAGTGCACTGTAAGTCGCTTTGGATAAAAGCATCTGCCAAATGCATAAATATAAATATATATAATGTTTAGTCGTGGTGCTTTCACTATAGCAAAGGGTGAATATATAATTTTTGTTTGTTGCATTTTTCAAACTCTCTTTTCAGTATTGGGGTTGTGTGTAGCATCAGATTAGTTGTAAAACACACAAATAAGTGGTATCGGTAATAATACAAAAATGTATTGCAAATTTAATTATAAATCAAATTCAGAAAAGACATTTAACAAAGCAAAGTTTGAAGTTAAAATTTGAAATTAATTGTTTCCTACCAGTGTAATCTGATTACAAAGTATTATAATTACTTTTCAGTCAAAAAGTAGTGTAACTTAAATTCTTAACATTACTAGTTAATTACTTTTAAGTACATTTCTATGGTTACACACATTTCTAAAATAATATAGATACTATAATAATAATAATAATAATAATAATAAAACGCCAGCAAATATTCATATTTTCTGTACTGCAAAAGCAATTCTTAATATCCAGTAATCTTTGTATAACAGCATAAACGGCACTTAATGCTGTTATAATTATGCTTAAGAACATTTGCCAAGGGGATAATTACACTAAAAATACAAGAAATATTCACAATTTCACTTGATTTATTAAATATGGTTTAGATTTTCTTTGGGCCAAAGAAGACAAAAATATTAAGAAAATATGAGTGCCTCGACCAAAACCCCTTTCTGTATTTAAGAAGCATATAATAATAAAATGTCTTAAAGAACATGATTTATCAAGCTCTCAATGAAGCGTGTTTGAGGAAATGCTTTTCCAAAGTTTTGAAACGAATTTAGTATTTGGTCAAGATTTGTGCGGTTCACTTTTAAAGTTCTTTGTGAAAATAGTTTCTATTAGCACATAATAATAATGATTACATGACAAATATAATATAGAAAATGGAGTGTTAAGGCAAAAATTCAAGATAAGAAATGCTGTCATCAGGATATCAACACTGATGCAATACTGCATATATTACTCTCAGCTGAGGTCATCGGATGTTATTAAAAGTGCTTCTGTAAACCTTTAACTGACTTCAAGCACACATGAAAGAATGAGTCCGACTGAAAAGATGTTCGCACTTTTCTAGAGTTTAGATATGTTACATACATGATGTCACACTTTTAAAGTATTGCTTCTTCTCCCACCATCTTTTGAATTTCCCTGAAATGATCATTTCTCAGAACACAGAATATATGAATGCCTGAATGCAAATAAATCACCAAACATTAACTGCTACTCAAAAAGTGTTGTACTATTTAAAGTTAAATATAATCATTACAGAAACAAAACCTAATTTCCAAACAGAGTGTGTGTCGGTTCTGTCTTCAGTCCAGTAGAGACGGTTCTGATGTTCGGATTATTGTGGGTCTGTTCGGAGCTGCTGGAGGTCTTCTATCACACACACACAAACACACCACATTAATATTCATGAGCTGATCTTTCACCAGAGCACGAGTGTTTCAAAGTAAAAGTGGGTGTCAGTCGCACCTGGGTATTCCGGGAGGCAGACCAGGTGGCACGCGGGCGGGTCGAGATGGGATCTGAGGAGGCGGAGCTGCAATCGGCTCCAGCATGCCACTACCGAAAGTATTAGTGTTGACAGGAGATGGGCCGGGTCTGGATGGCAAGGGCGGAGCTCCGAATGCAGGGGTGGAGTTTATAGGAGGAGGGGCAGGAGGACCAGGGGTAGTGCCGCGCACTGCAGGAGGACGACCCGGAGGCGGAGCCGTTGCTGATGGTTTACGTTGAGCTGGAGGACTGAAAGAGAGAGTATCGTTAAACACCATCATTTCAGAATGTTTTTATTAAAGTTACTCAAAAGTAATCCACTACAAATTACTAACGACTCCTCTCAAATTGTAATCCGATTACATTACCAATTACTTAATTAAAAAGTAATCACATTACTAATTGGTTTACTTTTATTTGAAAAGTATTTTAGAAAGTAAATTAAAAGTTAATTTTTCTGCTCGATTAATTCAAAATAATGTTTCCATGTAACGCAAACAAATGAAAATAATTAATGTGTCTCATTTTTCAGAGAACCCCCAAATAAATAAATAAAGACTCCAATTATTCATGAATAATATTATATGTGTTTATAATCTTATAATAAAAAAAGTCCAACATGTAAACATATTATTCTGGTTCTGTTCACTTTACTTCACTTTGAAAAGTTTCCATTTATTCCACTAGATGGCAGAAAGCACTACAACAAATAATGTTTTCCCAAGCACATTCATCACAATACACAGATGTGAACTGTAGGGGGCGTTCTAACGCATTTTACCCCTCGCAGATGTGAACTGTAGGGGACGCTCTAACACATTTTACCCCTCACAGATGTGAACTGTAGGGGGTGCTCTAACACATTTTACCCCTCACAGATGTGAACTGTAGGGGGTGCTCTAACACATTTTACCCCTCACAGATGTGAACTGTAGGGGACGCTCTAACACATTATACCCCTCACAGATGTGAACTGTAGGGGACGCTCTAACACATTATACCCCTCACAGATGTGAACTGTAGGGGACGCTCTAACACATTATACCCCTCACAGATGTGAACTGTAGGGGGCGCTCTAACACATTATACCCCTCACAGATGTGAACTGTAGGGGCGCTCTAACACATTATACCCCTCACAGATGTGAACTGTAGGGGGCGCTCTAACACATTTTACCCCTCACAGATGTGAACTGTAGGGGGCGCTCAAACACATTTTACCCCTCACAGATGTGCTCGTCCATAGACATTCAGTCTAATGTTCAGTTCAAGCAACACCCTCATTATTTCAGTGAATATCTCGGCCTCTGAGTGGACTACAAGCTCAATCTGAAAAGCTAAGCTCCTCCCCTTTGTGCTGATATAAACATCGTTTCATCATCAATAGACGAAACCATGTTTTTCCTGCTGGATGGGATTATTCAGCCAGTCAAGCTCACAGACAAGTAAACAATGGCATATTTTTTAGAAAATGTTTTAAGGTAAAAGCAGTGACTATTTGGGGCTTGCAGCAGCAGTTAAATAAATTGTTAAATAACTTAGTTAAATTAGACGTTTGTAATTGATGACTTACAGAAATCATACTTTGTGATTTGTTTTGCAAATATTTCAAACTGTGATATTAGGCAACAACATAAACTGTACTCTTTGTGCTTTGTGCATAAACTGTAAACTTTGTGCTATAAGAAGGACTTTTATTTTTATATAAATATTTATACCCCATTACCTCTAAGAGACACTAAATTTTAACATGAAGGTTTTGAGGCCTTATTTTGTTATTTTAAGTAACAAATGCAGTAGTGATTATTATAGAAGTGGTTATTTCTGAAAAGTTTAAACTCTAAGCTTTAAAATGACACCTCATATGCCTGACTTATGTATGAGGAGACTTCAACGATTTAAGCGTAAACGTTTTTCACAATATAGCGCCCCCCTTTCAACCCGTCAGAGCTCAAAGGGTTAACCATACACTCTGAAATATGAATACAAGAATTTAAGTTACACTACTTTTTGACTAAAGTGATATTACTTTCTAATCAGATTCCACTGCTAAACAATTCATTTCAAATTTAACATCAAAGTTTGCTTTGTTCAATGTCTTTTCGGAATCTGATTTATAATTAAATTAGCCATAAAAAAAAAATACAAAATGAAAATTGTTGGCCGATAATATACTGATTTTAACAAATAACTATTGGCCGATACCGCTATTTTGCCGCTTACCTTATTTTGTCATCAGATCACTGTTTTGCTCAAGAATTGTTTTAAACATGTACAAGAGTACACCTATAGACAGGTATAATACAATAAATATTTTCCAATAAAAATGGATTGGATCTGTTGAACGCATGACAGGCCCAAATGTTAAAGAGAGCCACAATGAAAGATAAACAGAAGATGAAAAGATTGAAAAACATATTGTAAAATAACTAAATATTGTTCTGTACATTGTAGAACACAAATGCATATAATGCAAACATATGTTGGGCAATTCCACAGAAATGTCAACCCCATCAATTAAAAATAAAACTTTACCAAAGGAACAAAACGCCCTTATAAAATATACTGTAGTGTAATGGATCATGGGTAATGCCGTCCAGACCACTAGAGGGCGCCACTTGCTTACACAATGCTGACTGAAGCACTGTCTGAAGAGCTGATCACACTCTATCTTTAAACGCAGCCTTTCAAGATTTTGGAATCGCGCAAGACCATATTGTGATTTCAATCTTAACTCAATCAATCGTTCAGCCTAATTTATTTATTTAAATATTGGCATTTTTATGATTAAAGCGATTTGCTGATATGTTAAATTTGCTCATTAATTGGCTGATAAGTATCGGCAGCCAATACATCGGTGCATCCCTACTTAAAACCCCAAGATTTGTATTTTTGCTTTTTAATTGTATTTTTTACTTTGTTTGATTTCATTGTTGGTTGTGTTGATTATGTCTGTTTGGATATTTGAACTGCAATATACCCAGTTTAATCAGAATCGAATCAAATCGGGTAATCTCACTGATTTGAGAAGAAATGTCAGTCGTATCAAATTGAGAAATCAATGCAGACAATACTGGCGCTGTTGGGTGCTTTTCAATATCAAAAGACACGATTATAAAAGAAACGATACCCAAAAAGATCAAGAAAAGCAGTGCAAATATCAGTAAAACAGATTATCATTCAATATGTAGTTTAAGCAATCAAAAGGGATGGAACAGTTTTAAATAGCAAATTAATTAGCAAAAATTGTTGTAACTCCATTAAATCAAGTTAATGCCATTAAATGTTAAAAATTATTCTCAATGGTTAGCGCGTTCATTTTGGTAGCCCTAGTTACGCATTCGTTTCATACCTGGGGTCAGTCTGTATCCAGGTGTCATCCACAGGGGGCGGTAAAGGCACAGATATGGTGCTGGTGCTGATGTCACCGATGAGGTGTAGCGCCTCTTTGAGCGCGTGATACATGCGTAACATCTCGTCTCTCCGCTGCGCTTGCTCTGCCGACTCCTCCATCAGACTGTTCTGATCTCCTGACGAGTACAGATACGCCAGCAACTCAGAGTAGATGAACTCCTTCGCCTGAGACACAAACAACAATTACGGGCCGAGCACACCAGTTAGCTACTCCACAACACTGTCAGCTACAGACTGTAGTATAAATATCTTGGACTTGGTATTCCTCTTAATATAAGTGCTGAGAATAAAATCTCTGATAGATGGCTAGAAGTGCAGAAGTGCCCATTTAAAGCAAAACAATATTTTGTTCTTAGGCCAATCGGTTCAACAGTTATAAGCAGTTACTGTATGTATGTGAAAACTTTGAACTGGTGGTGGTGCTAAAGAGTTTGAGATAGAGTGCCCAAAATTGGTGTCAGGAATGTTCTGATCTACCCCAATCAATGTGCCAAATTTCATAACTTTGTACCAAAAGTTTCAAGTGCGCTTGGCCCCCAATTAATAGATATTATCAGTAAATGTGCATAAACATGCAGATGATGATGAGATTAGCTCCGCCCACACTCACGCTGTTGATCATCAGATGCATAATGGTTTTGGGCATGAGGTCTCTGATGCTCTTGTTGACAATGCCAATGTAGGAATCCACCAGGTTTCGGATGGTCTCCACCTGCCTCTCCAGTTGAGGGTCCATTGAGATGGAGTCTGAGGGAATGCTGTCCTCATTCTCCACCTGAGAACACACGAGACACGTCACAGAAGCAGAAGAGTCAGAAAACACTGAGACCGAGCCGTGTGGACACGCTGAGATTCAGATATGGCTGAGGCGAGTTTAAATACGTTTTAGGTGATATTCAGGTAAGGTTTGCATGAGATTCAGGATTTGTTTGAGTGATAATCGTGTTATGATGAGATTCAGGTCACATTCAGAAGAGATTTAGGAGTTTATCATGGGTGGTTCTGCTGAGATTCAGAGGAGACTCCGGTGACAAAGGTACCTGGTCTTTCTCAGGATAGACTCCCGCTCGCAGGAAAGAGGCTTTCCAACTGTCCACATCCTCCTGAGAGTCACATGCCAACTCAATCTGACGAAGATCTTTGTAAACATTCCTAAAAACACAACGACAGCAACATAAACACAAAGTGAATTCAATCAAATTTAGTAAGATGTATGTATTCCCAGACACACAGTCACCTCTGCTCGGTGTTAAAGATGGCAAAGGTGTGTTTGGTGGACATGAAGCCTTTCTCCACATCTCTGATCTTCAGGTTATCCAGAGGGAGCATGAACTTCTTCTCTTTCTCCTGGGAAACACATATGGTTTCATTTTAACGATCTAATCACATAGTAAAGGAAGAATTCTCCTCAAATTACACATTAAACACACACACACCTCCTCATCTTTGTACCAGGACAGAGACTCTGCCGTCAGAATGAACCAGTAGTCCTTAGATCCGCCCTTCATTATGCTAATGTTGATCGTCAGCCAACCCCTTCTAATCACCTAGATGGAGGGGTGGGGATATGATAATGAGTTTGTTAAAGCTTATGGGTTTATAGAGACATTATTGTCTTTGTAGAAGAGTGGTTGTTGGATTTATTCTACTAAAGAGATATATTCAATATTCCCAAGGGACCCCATGGCGAATTAGCCTCCTGAGTTTGTGAGTAGTGTTGTTGTACCTGGTTGGGCATTGCTCTCTTCTTACTGACCGCTGCACTTCTCTGCTGCGCACTGAAGCACACACACACACACACACACACACACACACACACACACACAGTTACACATTTGAATCAGGGTCAAAGGTAAAGTGAGGTCATAGGTCACTCACTTGGCAAAGCCGATGAAGTCTTCGTGGTTTGTGTTGATGTAAGAGAGCTCAATGTCGATCAACAACATCACCTACAACACAAAACAAGATGAGGTTTATTGATGAGGAATAAAAATAAACTATCGGCAAATATTGGTAGACATTTTTGCCGATAACCGATAGTTCCAAAAAGCAACTTTCGACACCGATCAATCGGTAAGACCGTTATATCGGTCTACCTTTAATGTACGTGTGGTCACATTCATGTGTTTTTTTTCAGAGGTGGTTTGAGCGATCTAATTGCTATTTGTCTCGGACGTGTAATGGAGGACATTTACACACACCTGGTCTTTAGTCTTGCTTTCTCTCTCTCGGACGTATGTGGTGACGATTCTCTCCGTCTCTTCTCTCAGATGAGGATAAGAGCTCAACTACAACACAAACACACACAGCACTGCAGTACAAACACACAAGACCTACTCCGATAAGCTCAATCACTCTTATACACTGCCTGGCCAAAAGAAAAGTCCCTGTTTGGATTTAAATAAGCAGATAATTTAGGAGCCTGTGATTGGATCATTATTGCAGCGATTAATATGTTTCAGCTGGCAACAAATCTTTTAACCCTAACTGATGTTAGTGAGGCAAATCGGAATAAACGACTTTAGTTTGCTAGGGAGCATAAAGATTGGACTGTGGAGCAATGGAGAAAGGTCCTGTGGTCTGAAGAAGGGAAGTGCATGATGCACCCGTCATGCATAACCGTACAAGTCTCTGGAGGAAGTCTTATGATCTGGGGTTGCTTCAATCGGTCAGGTCTAACTCAGCAATGTCAGCTGACTACCTGAATGTACTGAATGACCAGGATACCCCATCAATGGATTTTATGTTCCCTGACAGCACAGGCATATTCCAGGACGACAATGTCAGGATTCATCGGGTTCAAATTGTGAAAGAGTGGTTCAGGGAGCATGAGGAATCATTTTCACCACAGAGTCCCGTCATCATTACAAGATCTCGACCAAAAATGAATACAACTCTGGACAGAAATAAATGTTGTGACGTTGCATATGAATGTCGAAACAATTCCACGACGAATGTGCGAAGGTGGTCCAACTAAATATTACAGTATACAACTTTATTTTTTGGCCAGGCAGTGTATGTTCACAATTACACATTAGGCATCACAGATCAAAATTCTGAAGGTGTCTGCGTGATTAGTGATTAGGTGTATGTCATTAGTAAATGTTTGTTCGATTAGTAAACATGGTGAAACACACAGAAGCACCACAAAGCAAAAACAACCGCAGGCTGAATTCATCCATGATTTCACCGAGACAAAACATGATTGTTCTGTGCTGTTTGGTGTCTGTGGCAGGGCACACACCCGGCCCCTAATTGGGCTGATTAACCCGAGAGGGATAGGGGCCGACTGGAGACGGCAGTGCGACGGAGAGAGAGAGAGGAAAAAAAAAAAAAAAACACTTAAATCGCCGATTCTCCGATACGCCGTAGCTTGGTCCTCAGCCACTCCTCCACCCTCTAATGGACGACAGTCGCGCCTCCCCGGGCGGATCGGAGGCAGTCCTTTGCCCCCTGGCGGACGGAATGCCCCGCATGTTTTTGGTGGATGGTAGGGGTCTTCCCCAGACCCTGGCAGCGGCAACCGCTCCAGGTGGTTGGTTGGGAGCCCCTCCTCCCCTCGCGGTCGGCGGCTGTTCCTCCGACTCCAGGCGGCCGGTCTCATCCGTACTCCGGCGGATGGCCGCGGGTGCTGGGTGGATGGTAGTTCCAAAATGGCGCATCCCTCCTCCTTCCCGGGTTTTGGCACCAGTGTAAAGGGATTAATGTGGGCAAGGAGGCGGCGAGAACCGGCTTGACAATATAAATAATAGTTTTATATAAAACAGGTGTCGAGCAGCTGCCTGTAAATCTCTCTCTCTGTTGCACTGCCATCTCCGGTCGGCCCCTGTCCCTCTCCGGCTAATCAGCCCAATTAGGGGCCGGGTGTGCCAAATCACGACCCGCCCTCCTGCCACAGTGTCTTTTAACATCTGCAAACTGTCCTCGTCAAGCAGACAGGCCTCTTTAGCTTTAAAGTCATGAATGAATAGTTAAAGAGAGCAGGGGCACATTAAAAATAAAGAAAACAAATCAGCAAAAGCAAACATTGAATTACCTGGAAATACAATAGAGCGCAACAGTGCACTTTTAAAGACATCTTTGTTCCGGAGCTGACATGTTTACGGTATACCGCAATAAGAAATGCGGACACTTCAAAATACCAAAATAAATAAATACAAATAATGACTGTTGATATAAGAGTTGTAAAAACTACTAAACCGGGTCACGAGTCGAGCAACAGCTTACTTCAGTGAAACGTGTGCAATATTCCTTGAATTAACACACTAAAAGATTTTATTATATATATATATAAAAATAATGCAAAAAATGAATTTTTCATGGCTTCGTTCATGCATAGTTTCTTAAATGTTCAAGGTTCTTTTTACAGGTACTTTCTTTGTGATCATTCATTTAAAATGATCCGTCCCGATCCGAGATCAATCACAACATTGCAAACTTTGACAGACAAACATCTTTAATAAGGGCATGAACTACAATCCCATGAAGCATTGCGACTTACATAAACGAATTAAAACAATGGAAACATAAAACTATTGATTTAAAGTACAGAATCGATATATTTGAATTGCATCACAACATATTTAAATATATTTGCAAATATACACGTAGTTTGAGAGTGTAGGGAGAGCGACTCAATTGCATCATTCGTGGAAGTGGGCGGTCGCTGCAGAGCTCTTTTGCCGCACTTTGTTCGGCATGATTCTATGATTGGTGGATCTTCAGGATTATGGGTAGTTTAGTTCTTCACCAGGAATTCCACTATTAAACATGATTCCTATTTTAATTAAGTTCAAATAATGAGGACGGATGGCTTCTACAGAAGCTTACACTATCGATTAATAACCTCAGCGCTCACGGTGATCTGTCTTTAAAGAGTTATACATTACCGTTAATAATCAGTTCGACTAATGGAGAAATATATAGATTTCTACTTCCAGAACCAAATGTTGCGCTCTATTACTAAAGAGTGAGATGAGAAATTTGATTGGTTGAGGTATCTGTCAATCAAAGAAGATTCCGTGCATAGACTAGATTTGATTGGTTGAGGGTTCGGTCATGTTTTACCTTCTCTGTGCACTTGTGAATTAGTGTGGAGAGTTCAGATAGCACAAGATCGACACATTTCAGACACGGTTCCTTAAGTTTACTGAGCTGCTGTTTCACTATGGCCTCAAACGCAAGGTCTGGGGTGAACAGCCCCGTCCTGAAACATCATAGGACAGCAGGGTTTCAATTTGGGTGAGTGTTTTAAAATCGGGTTATGAAAAGAGAGATGTATATTAAATAATGTCTCTTTCCTAAACCAGTATACTGGTGTCTGTCTGATCACACCGATGAATGGCTGATGATTACAACTTCCTCCTCAGTATAAAAAGAGATTTGAATACAACTAAAATGCAAAAACGACTCGTTCTGTATGCTTGGATGAGGCATAACCACATGATCGCCACATGTACACGTCATTGGGTGATCAGAAACTTGTCGTGTCCAGTCAAATTGAGGTAACGAGGAAGTAGGATACACTATAATTACTAAACAACAGAAGAAGAACTAATAATAAGAGTAAGTGCTGTTAGTGTCTGTGAGCAGCACCTGGACCATTTGAGAGGCACATTTCAGTGCGAATATTTAACAGAGAGGCTCAAATTAAAGTCCAGAGCTGTTTAAAATTATATTGGTCTCAAGAGCAAATGCAAATAAAGTAGCATTGTTACTCAATCCCGATCCAATCTGAAGAACATTATCAATATGCAGCTTTATTGATAAGAGAGTTTGAGTTAAAGACTGAAGTGAACAGAAAGATGAGAGAGCGTCGCCCCATTATGCACGCCAACAAAATATATTTATGACTTGTTTAGTTTTGGCTTGTTTTCCAATATAAATATCTAAAACTCCTTTTTATTTTGTCTTTACTGCACTCGCAGAAGTATAAACAAGTGAAAAAATACACTTATATTATAACATTTACATTTATGCATTTGGCAGACGCTTTTATCCAAAGCGACTTACAGTGCACTTATTACAGGGACAATCCCCCCGGAACAACCTGGAGTTCAGTGCCTTACTCAAGGACACAATGGTGGTGGCTGTGGGGATCAAACCAGCAACCTTCTGAGTACCAATGTATTATACAGAGCACTCATTACAGGGACAATCCCCCCGGAGCAACCTGGAGTTAAGTGTCTTACCAGCAACCTTCTGATTACCAGTTATGTACTTTAGCCCACTACGCCATCACCACTATTATATATAAAATACACTTATATTTAAGATACATTCTCTTAAAGTGATTCTAAATATCTTAAATGTTGCTTCTCATGTAAATGTTTCTTGTTTTAAGGATTTTTAGACATTTCTAAATGGAAAACAAGACAAAAACACTTTTAACAATAGATTTTTCTTTACTGAATTAAAATTAATATAGTATTTTTTCCCTTTAATTCAGTGAATGTCATTTAGAGGTATTTTTAAAAGATGATTTTGAACTCTTTATTGTTAGTAAACATGTTTAATTCAAACTTTTAATTCAGGGCACAAGCTGAATAATCAGTTAAGAGCTGATGATTAATCGTTGCAATAATCACAGAATAATCATTAGATTAATCGATTATCAAAATAATGGTTAGTTGCAGCCTTACTCAAATACACGACACAGACTCAATGATGACTCAAATGACACAGAATGAAACTCATTCTGTGAAATCTCATGACTAAAATCATGTGTGCATGCTATGCAAACCTTTAGTCATTGTTGTGTTTGCATGTGTAATCAGTTCTTATGTACAATTATTATCTTTTATTTGTTTGGAGATGTTTTTGGACACTATGATTAATTATATTTGTGATGTTGGAACTTTTGATTGCTTTGTTGTATCAACACAAAATTATTTTGTCAGATACAGTCAACGTGATTGGGAACAAAAGCAGTTTTTCGGAGCCACTTTATTTACTTATAAGTACTTATTTACACCAATAGAAATATAATGTCAAATAAGAAAAATAAAGTATGTTTTTTGTGTGATTTTCCAGCAGTTTCTTAGTCTGAGAGTCAGAGAATGTTTCATCATCTACATCATTACAAAATGTGAAAGGTTTTCTTTACAATGACACCAAACACTCGACCCTCCTTGTTTATTTGTCGAGGAACAAGCCTTTAATTTTGAGGCTTCAGAGTGCACCTGGTGGGCCCATCCAAGCTTAAAGGGTTAAAACACAAAAATGAGTGTTTTTGCTTTGAAGAGAAGAAAGAAACGTGCACCGTGGGTTTAGTAAGAGGTTAAAATCTTTATAGGAATATAATTTCACCTGAAAATGAAAATCTGTGACGAGACAAGAATTTTCATGTTCTGGTGAACTATCCCTTTAACATGCTCCTTCCACTGCAGGCACTCTCTAGTACGCAGTACCTTTAGTGTGCACTGCCTGACTGTATTGATCAGCTCCTGGATGACCAGATCAATGCATTTGAGACACGGCTCCTTCAGCTTAATCAGCTGCTTTTTTACTATGGCCTCAAACGCAAGGTCAGGGGTGAACAGCCCCGTCCTGATGTCACACACACACACAGATATAATCAATACACACATCGGAGGCATTCACTGGACGATCACGCCGTGTTTGATCACTTGCCTGACTCCATGAATGTTCTTGATGGCGTAACTGATCTCTCTTCTCAACTCCTTCTCATCAAACTCCATCTATAAAACAGAGTTTCATGCACTGTATATCATCAATGAACGGCGATCTATAGAGCATAACGATGGAGGGCTGTTACCTTGACGAGCTCGAAAGGAAAGCGCTCGTGGAAGATGCGGTTGATTCGAGCTCCGCCAGAGAGTTCGAGAGTGTCCACCTGATCACCAGAACCCTCGATCCGCTTCTCAAAGTCCACTCCGAACTGCTGCACCATCCTTCACACATGATATTTGTATTAGTCCCCTTTTAACACTGTAGACTTCTAGAAAGTTCTCACCCTCTCATTAGATTATGTTATTTGTCCAGCACTGTATGAACATGCATCACACAAGACTTGTCACTTTTGTGTCATTTCAGCACATCTCAAATTCTGTGTTGAGTTTAATAGACGCTGATAGAAACGCTCATGTAGAAATATCCCTCACTTCTGCACATTAATCATCTTCACAATCACCGATTATTGGGACACTGCTAAAGACAGAACTGGTGTAACTCAGTTCTGCCCACAAATGTACTATCAGATTGAGGTCAGGACTTTGTGATGCCACTCCAATATCGTGACTTTGTTGTCCTTAAGCCATTTAACCACAAGTCTGGAGGTGTGCTTGGGGTCATTGTCCATTTGGAAGTCCCATTTGTGACCGAGCTGAATGTCGGTCTGATGTCTTGAGATGTTGCTTCAATATATCCACATAATGTTCCTTCCTCATGATGTCATCATCTATTTAGTGAAGTGCACCAGTCCCTCCTGCAGCACCCCCACAACATGATGCTGCACCCCCATGCTTCACGGTTGGGATGCTGTTCTTCACCCTTTTCCCTCCAAACATAACGATGGTCATTATGGCCAAACAGGTCAATAGTGTTTCATCAGACCAGAGGACATTTCTCCTAAAGTAAGATCTTTGTCCCCATGTGCACTTGCAAACTGTAGTCTGGTTTTATTTATGGTGGTTTTGGAGCAGCGGCTTCTTCCTTGCTGAGCACCTTTCAGGTGATGTCCATATAGGACTGGTTTTGCTGTGGATCTAGATACTCGTCCACCTGTTTCCTCCAGCAGCTTCACAAGGTCCTTTGCTGTTGTTTTGGGATTGATTTTCACTTTTCACACAAACTACGTTCATCTCTAGGAGACAGAATGCGTTTCCTTCCTGAGCGGTGTGATGACTGTGTGGTCACATGGTGTTTATACTTGTGTACTATTGTTTGTACAGATGAACGTGGCACCTTCAGGCATTTGGAAATTGCTCCCAAGGATGATCCAGACTTGTGGAAGTCCACAATGTTTAGTCTGAGGTCTAGGCTAATTTCTTTAGATTTTCTCGTGATGTGAAGCAAACAGCAAACTCGTGTCATGCACAAAGTAGATGTCCTAAACGACTCGCCAAAACTATAGTTTGCTAATGTGAAATCTGTGGAGTGGTTAAAAACATGAGTTTTAATGACTTAACTGTATATATTGGGTTGAGCGTAAACGACGTGATCTTGTCATTATTTATTCATCCAAACCTGTAGGACTTTCTTTCTTCAGTGGAACAAAAAAAGAAACGTTTGAAAAATCTTTACGCAGTTATTCGCCAAATAATAACAATGAAAGTGACTCTGAGCAGTCAAGCTCCATAAAAGCACTATAAATCTACAATAAAAGCTTGTGTGTGATTGATCCCTGAGATTATTGTGTGTGTGTGTGTGTGTGTGTGTGTGTGTGTGTGTGTGTGTGTGTGTGTGAGCTCACTGCAGAAGTGCTTTAGTTTTGCGTGCCGGATCATCAGGTTTGAAGTTCTTGTACTCGTCCACTTCTTTCTCCAGTGAGAGCAGCTGACTCTGTAGTTTACTGCGCAGTGCCGGCAGAGTGTCACGGATGTGATTCGTCAGTTGCTGGAAACCAGAAGAACGTTTCAGACATGTTTTCACAATCAAAGATGTGTGTTAATTTATCTGTGTGTGTGTGGGCACCTGGTTGAGTGTTTTCTGCAGGTACGGTGTGCCCATTCTCTCTGCCACATGTCTGTATGCAGGATGAGACAGGAAGAACTTCCTCTCAGCAGCCAAAGCAGCGCGAATATCCTTCCTGCCGTCAATGTCCTTCTGACTGCGGTTCACAACGCCAATATAACCTACACACACACACACACACACACACACACACACACACACACACACACACACACACACACAAGAACACACACACGAACACACACACGAACACACACACGAACACACACACGAACACACACTGTAAGCCATCACTGAGCAGATACCGTGTGTGTGTGTGTGTGTGCGTGTTTGTGTACCTCTCCGCAGTGGCAGAAGTTTGTTCTCTAGGATGTCTCTGGCATCTGTTCCTTCATCCATAAGGTCCAGTTTGGTTATCACCCCAATAGTGCGAAGACCTGCGGGGTAAAGGTCAAAGGTCAGGTTTAATTTGGAATAGTTATACTTTACTTTTTCTACTTCAAAACATCTCCTTTTTGTTTGTCTCATGGGATAGTTTAACTTGTACTCAAGTTCCTCAATCTCTTACCCTGAGGATCAACCTCCTTGGCGATTTTTAGGGCATCGGAGTTGGCGAGGTCAGTGTTGGCAGGCGTGACCGCCAGGATCAGACAGTTCTCCTTAGAAATGAACTGCAGCAGCATTTCTCTGATATCAGACAGATGACATGAGAACACTCACACACACGCACACGCAAACACACACACGACAGCTGTCGGAGCTTTAATTTAGCTTTTAGAATGAAGTTCTGGAATCACCATATTTTGTTTTAAAAAGTGCTTGAAATTAAAATGGCACATTATCAAAGATGAAATAAATCACTCCACTTTCTTGAAATAATGTTTTTTTTTAATTATTATCTTTTATGTTATTTACAGCCCGTTTTTGATCAAAAAAGTAAAAAAGCATTAGTTTTAATAAATATATTTAAAAAATAATAATTAATATGCGCTCAACTGAAACACTTCTGAGACCTTCACTGAACTGCCATTATTCTTAAAGAAACAGTACCATTAGCGCTTTTTATACAAATTAATGTAAACTGGATGCAAATACTTTTTTTATACTACGATTATTATATATGACATTTCATGACATAGGGGAGAGTGGGGTAAGATGAGCCGTCGACCTATAGCTAAGGGAATATGAGACAGGAATAAAACTAACGCATACAACACAATTTCAGGATGTGTGCATCCATTGAAACCTTAGCAGCGTGCCTAACTCAAATAGACAACAAAATATGGGGTCTTGTGGCTCAACTTGTCTCATGTTTGGGGTAAGTTGATCCAGCTGTTAATGTCTTCCCATCCTCTACATTTTGTAGATATCTGCGAAGGGTTGACCTATCAATCTTTCTTCCCATCCTCTACATTTTGTAGATATCTGCGAAGGGTTGACCTATCAATCTTTCTTTCGACACTTCTCTGGTGGCTTTTCCTCCCTTGACTTCAGCGAGCGACTCTTTCACTCCTCTAGGGGTGTGGAGCCCCAATCTGGTCATCGGTAATTATGTGGCATGACAGCTAACATGAAATATACTGTCAGTTATTCACTGTTAGGATGCAACACTAACTTAAACACCAAATATTTGCATTTAACTTCATGTAATCTAGAGGGGGTAAGATGAACCACTGTTTGAACTTACCCCCAAGGCTCTGGCTCATTTTGCCCCACAGCCAACATTTTGGGAAAAGTGCTTATCTAGAAACCCAGAGCTGTGTCGTGTTAAATCTATTGAAACTTTGAAAAACAAGTCTAAAGAAATGACAGCGGTGACCACATAAACATGTGTCTTTGCTGTCACTTGTGTGAAGCGAGCACGAGTGTGTTTTGTTGTCTGTACCGCTGGAGTTTCGCTTACTGCCCCCTGCTGAAAACAGGTGCTACGTCTAGGTGCTACCAGGGGCGGCTGTGGCTCAGTTGGTAGAACGGGTCAGCTGTCAATCGCAGGATTGGTGGTTTGATTCCCGGCCCACACAACTCCACATGCCGAAGTGTCCTTGGGCAAGACACTGAACCCCAAGTTGCTCCCAATGGCAGGCTAGTGCCTTGCATGGCAGCTCTGCCACCACTGGTGTGTGAGTGTGTTTGTGAATGGGTGATTGGGAAACAGTGTAAAGCGCTTTGGTAACCTCTAAGGTTAAAAAAAGCGCTATATAAGTGCAGACCATTTACCATTTACTTCAAGCATGAAGTGATATTCCTTATAATGGCTAGAGATGGAAACAAATAAAGCTGTCCACACAATAAATCCAACCAGCTACCTGATCTGGTACTCGATGTCTACTGGCTGATCCCCCACTGCCACTTTAGTCATGCCGGGAAGATCTATAAGTGTCAGATTTAAAACTGAGAGACAGATTCAGAGAGAGAGAAAGTTGAGGAGATAAAAAAGCACAGTATTTTTTACAATGCGTTTGTGTTAAATAATAATAAAAGCGTATATAGTTTTGTTTGTTGTTGATAATTGCATGGAGTTGTCTCGTGGGAGTCACCGTTAGGAGAGTAGACGCGCAGGTTGATGGGAACTGGAGAGATTCCTTTATTAGATCCCGTGATTCGGTCAGTCTCCGCTTCAATCTCCGAGCGCACCTCGTCAAAGTCCACAAACTTACGACCTTTACAGTGTAGAAACTCGGCATATTCTAGAGAGAGACCAGAGACACAAACTTAATTGTGCACATAGAGCAGGGGGTGTTCGCTGTCCTTTTCTGCATATCATGGCGCCATTTTGTGGTCCGTTCTGCATCACGCGGCGGCTCACTTTAGCTTATAACAGGCCCGTTTGGGCCATTTCACGCTCTGTTCTCCCGATGGCCAGTCTGACCCTGATCGGCCTGAAGTGCGTCGGCCTACCGGGAAAATGCCGGTATGCCAGATTACCAGTCCAGCCCTGGCATAGAGGCAATAATTACACATACACTGAGGTACACCGTTATATTCTGGTATTCAATTCAATGAACTACATCATTCCGTATCACTGTACGTTATCCCCGTAATTACACGATTACCTACCAAATATATAAATAAATAAATGGACATGAAATGTTGATTAGCATTGAAATGGTGTCATTATGTGAGAGAGAGAGCACAGAGTCTCCAAAAACAGCTGAATTAGTTATTTTGTGTTTATATTGCAAAAATGTCTGACTGCTCCTGATACAGCTTATTATAAAACTACTGGCCAAATAAATAAATAAAAGCATATGGAACATTGATTTGAGTTGAAACTGTTTTATTAGCTCACTTGTAGAGATTGCGGAGTGATACAAGAAGATATAATCTCTGGATGTGCGGTTGTTACTCAGAAACAAATGACCACTAGATGGCGCCACTGAGCAATCAGAGTATTCCAGAGACCAGTGTAAGGAGAATGAATTACTTTCTAATGTATGAATTCAATGTCTACACAAATACTAACAATAATTAAAGGAATGAATTAGTTCTAATCATTTTTGCTAATATCGGCCCACCATAATGCCGATCACTGAACCCAGAAGCACATTAACAGGAATATTCCAGGATAAACACAAATTAAGGGGCTTGTTGTAAATGACATTCCTTTAAGGGAGAAACTTGTGCATTTGATATTGAGGTTCATAGAGCGAGTACCTGCTTTGCTGTTCACTAGCTGGAGAATAAGCGGTCTGCGAGTGACGATGCCAGATCCTCTGGGCAGAAAATCCCTGAAGGACATAGAGAGATGGAGAGAGTAAAACAGAGAAATGATCACATAACCGTTTCTCGGAGAAAGGTTTACTTTTCTATTGCTCTGTAATTTTAAATCCATTTGAGTTGGGACAACATGAATACTTTTTGTGGTGTAGTATCGATGAAACTGGGCAGAGGATTTCCATTTCCAGCATGCTTTGCATGGGTCGCGATTGGCAGAGTATCAAGATATACATATAAATGGGGAAACTTGTTAATGTTTAAAGGATAGTTCACCCAAAAATGTAAATTCAGTCATTGTTTACTCACGCCTGTGTTGTTATAACTCAATATGACTTTCTTTCCATTTCTGAACACAAAGGGAGAAATGTGAATAAATGTTGTGCTCAGTGATGTCATACAATGGCAGTTTATGGTGACACCTCTTCAAGCTTCAAAAGAACACAAAAGTATCTTTCAGAAGTCTAATTAATTATTCATGAGATGATTGTTATTAAAGTATACGATAAGATTTGATGAGAAACTGAAATCTAATGTATTATTTAGTGTTCACTGGCCGTTGATCTCCTGTGTGTGTTCATGATAGGACACGAGAGCAACAGTTCACACACCCCTCACGACATTGGGGCGTTCAAGAGAAAACTCGTTGTGTTTATCTAAAAACAGTGACAGTGACAACAGAACACAACTGCACACAAAACACAGAACAGAACTGATTAAACATATCTGAAGAGTTTCAGACTCAATTCTTGGTTTGTAGTCCAAGAATTGATGCATTTCTACGCTCAGCCTTATTTATTTGAATGTTTTTTACATTTACATTTATGCATTTGGCAGACGCTTTTATCCAAAGCGACTTACAGTGCACTTATTACAGGGACAATCCCCCCGGAGCAACCTGGAGTTAAGTGCCTTACTCAAGGACACAATGGTGGTGACTGTGGGGATCAAACCAGCAACCTTCTGAGTACCAATGTATTATACAGAGCACTTATTACAGGGACAATCCCCCCGGAGCAACCTGGAGTTAAGTGTCTTACTCAAGGACACAATGGTGGTGACTGTGGGGATCAAACCAGCGACCTTCTGATTACCAGTTATGTGCTTTAGCCCACTACACCACCACCACCACTCCATTTTTAACAAAACGGGTTTCGCTTGAACGCCCCAATGTCATGAGGGGGCTGCGTGAACTGTTGCTCTCGTGTCCTATCATCTGCCAAATCATCTGCGTACATCAAGTGGTTGATGATAGTGTTACCAACTATACACTCTGTTCCACAGACATTTAGCAGCTCTGATAAATCGTCCATGCTAAAGAGAAAGGGAGACAAAATGCTTCCTTGTCTAACTCCATTGCATCCATTGAATGGAGCAGACACAGAGTTACCCCATTTTACATGCACTGACTGATGAGCATACCAAAAAGTCCGAATTCTCACTAGAAATTTGGGAACTCCTCTGTTGTGTAACTAATAAAATAACTGTTCATGATTTGCACAATCAAAGGCTTTAGAGGCATCAATAAAACACATAACAATTGTGGAATTATGCCTGTTATACAAATCTAAAATCTCCTTTAAAGCAGAAATAAACATATCTGTGCCATGTTTAAGTTTAAAACCAAACTAGATGTCAAAGGTCAGGACAATCTGTTCCAAATTATTCAGTAGCGTCCTCTTCATGACCTTAAAATACTGTCCAGAGCTATAGGCCGGTAATTACCCATGTTATTTATTGTGCCAGCTTGGTCTTTAATGATAACAGATAATAGAATCAAGTAAAATACCACGAACACCCAGTAAAACACTGGCAAGCAGAGGACAGAGTTTTCTACTCACAAATTTGAAATGTTCAACAGATATCTTATCCATACCACATGTCTTCTTATCTTTAGCATCATAACTGCATCATAGACTTCTTGTGGGGAGACAGTCACATCTTCATCAATGTTACCCACTGCAAAGGAGTTACTTTTAACACAGTTGAACATCTCGTAATAATGTCAATTCCTCTGAACCGCTTACACCATCAATGTTCTCTTGAACACAGAACATCACAGGTCTCCAATAGTTTATCCACCACAAAGCGGCGTGATTTATCTACTTCACCGTGCCTAACACGCAATCCTCTGGTATTATACGACTCGATATTGATATTCCTTTATTTCGGTTTGTCCCGGGCACCCGCATGGCTGCTGCTCTCCTGTAGAGCTACAGGTGTAATGCCAAGCACTGAGAGAACTGAATCTATTGCGGGTTGAATCCCATCTTCCGACATCTCACCGATTTTGCTTCACCACCTTTTCTTAAATTTGTGTTGTATATAGAAATAAAAGAGATTTATTCGAGTTACATCGACACGTCTAATTTTGTAAGGTTTACCAAATTCACCTCGGTTCTTTCTTAAGTGTTTGTGTTAAGATTACATAGTCATTTTGGGGGTCTGTGTATCTCTGCGAGTATTGACGCTGACTATCACACCGGGAGTCGCGAGTTTGAATCCAGGCCGTGCTGAGTGACTCCAGTCAGGTCTCCTTAGCAACCAAATTGGCCCGGTTGCTAGGGAGGGTAGGGTCACATGGGGTAACCTCCTAGTGGTGGTGATTAGTGGTTCTTGCTCTCAATGGGGCGTGTGGTAAGTTTGAACCCAGGGTGTGCTGAGTGACTCCAGTCAGGTCTCCTAAGCAACCAAATTGGCCCGGTTGCTAGGGAGGGTAGAGTCACATGGGGTAACCTCCTAGTGGTGGTGATTAGTGGTTCTTGCTCTCAATGGGGCATGCGGTAAGTTTGAATCCAGGGCGTGCTGAGTGACTCCAGTCAGGTCTCCTAAGCAACCAAATTGGCCCGGTTGCTAGGGAGGGTAGAGTCACATGGGGTAACCTCCTAGTGGTGGTGATTAGTGGTTCTTGCTCTCAATGGGGCGTGTGGTAAGTTTGAATCCAGGGCGTGCTGAGTGACTCCAGTCAGGTCTCCTTAGCAACCAAATTGGCCCGGTTGCTAGGGAGGGTAGAGTCACATGGGGTAACCTCCTAGTGGTGGTGATTAGTGGTTCTTGCTCTCAATGGGGCGTGTGGTAAGTTTGAATCCAGGGCGTGCTGAGTGACTCCAGTCAGGTCTCCTTAGCAACCAAATTGGCCCGGTTGCTAGGGAGGGTAGGGTCACATGGGGTAACCTCCTAGTGGTGGTGATTAGTGGTTCTTGCTCTCAATGGGGCGTGTGGTGAGTTTGAATCCAGGGTATGCTGAGTGACTCCAGTCAGGTCTCCTTAGCAACCAAATTGGCCCGGTTGCTAGGTAGGGTAGAGTCACATGGGGAGTCACATTTTTTAGTGTACAGAATACAGTCACTCCCGATAGTAGGCATGATATCGAAAATCGTATAAATATTTTGCCTTCTCTAACTAGAAACATGGGTGACAAATCAATATTATTTGGGGAGTAGAGAAATATAATCACTCATCAATTTTCGTGAACATCATAGACAGAGATTGTCCGTTCAGCTGCCGTATGTAAAGGAATAGTATGCAGGCATGTATGCATCAACGTTGGGTTAATAAGGACTACATTTTAGTGTTGTTTTTCACCCTAAGCAATCGAATCCGATTCAGAAGACACGGATTCAAACATGGTTTTCCAACCTTTTAACCACTGTGACCCACTGTTTGAATACCAGTCATCCATGACCCACTGCAGAATAAATGAATAGGTACTTAATTAATCTAGCTATGTTTATAATATAGCGGTGTAACATCTATAGCCCAATATTTGTAGCTTTAGTGCTGCTGGCGGAAGATTTCAGACGGTCCCTTACCACACCATCCACAGCTTTAGCACGTTTTAGTACAATGTGTGGACATTTCAGATGGTCCCTTACCCAAGGAATATCAAGGTTAAATTAGCTATCTGGATGCCATGAATGTGACGCCATCTGACCAGCTTAAATACGGGACAAATCACACTCCATATCGATTCGATACGGGGACACATAATTTCATCTTTAAATACAGGACGATCCAGTTTTCAATACGATCCACTAAAGCTACAAATATTGGGCTATAGATATTACACCGCTATAGTATAAGCAAAGAGACCTTGTCCAAAATGAACGATTCGTAGCATTGATGGATTATTGTGATTGGACAGCTAATAAGTAATGTCAAAGAAATGTAGCCCCTTACTTACGGTCGATTATGCTAACATGGAGATATTCGACAACAGAGGTTAATGTTGCTCCAAACATCTCAACTGTGCAGTTCTTTCCTTCTAATTGGTCATTTTTTCCTCGTGACAGAAAAGATCTAGTGACCCAGTGGATGAGAACCCTGGATTAAACCACTCGAGTTGTACGGATTACATTTACGCTGCGTTATGCACTTTTCAGAGCTGGAGAGTTTTGGATCCCACCGACAAAAACAGCTGAGACACTCTAAAAAAAGCTTGTTTGTGTTCTGCAGAAGAAAGTCAAACAAGTTTTTAGAGCATGATCATGTGGCGTCTGAAACAAGAACTGCAGATTCTGCTGGTTCATGTAAGTTCACACTCAGCACAGAGAATGCACAATGGAAAAAGCAGAAGACCCTTTAAAGAAATGGAAGAAATATAATTTCAGACATTAATTATGATGTGCATGTTGCTTTAGCAGGAATCCTCAAGCTGTCATGTCAGCACGCTTGATTACAGCACCTACAATAAGAATAAAAGCATATTTCAGATTCTGAAAGATAAAGACGTGCCTGATCCAGCGGCTGATTCACAGATTAGGCCTAGAGTTCAAAATAACAGCATATGAAACAGGTCAAGGATAGGTAAATCATTAAAGAGTCTGTATTTTGGGTGAACATTCCTTTAACCCTTGTGCGTCAATTTAAAAGGTCAAAAATATCGGTGTCAAAAAACTGCCATAATAATATTATATATTAATATTGTTTTCCACTTCCAATGAGTTATAACATCAGTCCTGATCATAACTACCAAATATTCATTCATTTTCAGAATTTTAACTCTTTATATGGCATTTTATTTATATAATGACACTGTTGCTTTTACACACACACACACACACACACACACACACACACACACACACTTGTATCTGCATCATGTATTCAGTTGTCCTGCAGGTCTCTATAATACAGTAAACAGAGAATAGGGGAAAAGCTTGTATTTGCTCCATAGGATAAACATGAGAAAAATGGCGCCATGCTGGAACATATAAAAAAATGTACATTTTGAAGCAGGGCTCCGGAATGAAAGTATAATATCATAGAATTCATGATTTTATGCTTTAATGGCACTGAGATCAAATATTGCAGTTTTAATGGGTTTCAATGGGGACATGTTTGTCCTGAAGGTCCCGAGTGTGACTATTTTGTGTATTATAGCTGTATTATAGGAACTGAGGTTGAAATATCACATTTCCCCAAAAATACACACCGTTGGCAAATTTATGCCGTTGCCATTAACAGCCAAAATGATCGAGAAAAAAAGAAAAGAAAAGAATGTCCTTAAGGGTGCACAAGGGTTAAAAGCTGATGGCTAATGTTTGACTAGAAGTGACATTCAGATCAGCACAACTTCAACAGATTATTTCATGTTATTGTGTTTTGAACATAAAAAAACAACACTGACGTTTAGTTTTAAACTAATAAATATAAAAAGAAATTAAAAAAAATACAAATTGGACCAGGAAAGGTAAAAAGTGTGGGTCCGGCTCTATAAACATTACCTCCCCACGAAGTTCTCCAGCACCGAGCTCTTCCCGGCGCTCTGGCCGCCCACCACCGCGATCTGCGGCAGCTCCAAGCTGCAGCTCTGGCCGATGGAGCTGAACGCGTCCTGCATTTTGTTGATGAGAGGAATCAAGTCCTCCATCCCCCGGTTCCCCATGTCGAGCTTTTATAAAACACTTCAAACTCCTAAAAAACTCTGAGGATCACTGCATCACTCCCTTCAGCTGATTATTACCGCGTATTATTGCTATAATAATTCTGTCAGGTTTAATACAGTGTTTCAACACAACTCGAGCGGACGCGAGAAGTCACACGTCAACTGTCAGCGAGAAAAAACTAAAGAAAAAACTTTTTCCCATCCGGTCAGGCGACCACCATAAACTTCTAAAGACCCGCCCTTTTTTGACAACCGCGCATTCCGATTAACCAATACTGATGTCCGTCAAATGAAGCGAGCTCAGCATTGGCTGTAAGCAGATGGTGGTGATGGTGATGAAATGGGTGGAACGTTGAACATTCACGCTATGAACACCAAACGACTCCATACACAGTTCTAAACTATTATTGTTTGAACATGTTTTACACTACATACTTCAAATACTTCAGTAAGATTAGATTATTAATATGATATTGTTCAGAGATATATTTAAGTGAATACTGTGATATCAAAACACTGACTTGAACGAAGAAACTAGAGGGATATTCTACCAGAAACCACAATTCCATTTCTAAAAATCTTGGGGCAAAAAAAAAGATCTGAACATTGAGTCATATGGAAGACATGATAAACTATGAGAAACACATATGCCATATCAGCATGTTTTTATGCTTGAATTTGTATATGTTAGAATGATTTTATTTGACACAAATAGTATTTTCTTATTGATCACATGTCCCCGATTGTTTCTAACATGGTTTTGTAATTTATATAAGAAATATAAGCAACTTTTTGGTCAAATGTAGTTGATGGAAAGCACAGAATAACCACAAGGCACTCACATAGTTGTAAAAAACTAGCTTTAGGAGATTTTACAAACACATAATGGTGGATATACCCCACCTTCATCTACACAGTTAAAAAGATTCATCAATATTTTCTCAGATAATACAGTTTTATATCACAATATTTTGTGTGACAGAACTGACTTGCAGGAAAAGATATGTTTGTGTTCTTTAAGTACTGGTAAACATTCAGATTTTAATTTCTTGTGATTTTATTGTTAATGTAATATGTTAAAGTTCAGCCAGTGACAAGGACCTAATTCGTTAGAAAATGTCTGACAACTGATAGAGACCAAACATCTTTTTAATTCAATACATATACAATACAATTCAAAACAACAACATGGCCAGATACAATAACAATAATGGCACAAACACAGACAGGAGTAAACACAAAAACGACTGCTTGCGCTACACGGGCTCAGGTGTAATAACCAGAACAAACATACATTTCAAGAGAATTATTTTCTAATCCTTATACTTCACCAGCTTTGCCCAAATGTCCTTTTGGATCTCATGGTTATGTGTGGTTACAGGCTGAGGAGGTGGAATGAAACAAATCACATCCTCGAATACATACCAGATCATGTCTTCTCTGGTGGGCCAGAAGAATCGGTTCTCTCCCACACAGTGCATGAATCTCACTTGCACCTGAACCTCATCAATGCGGGTGATGATGCCTGGGTAGAGGACTCCATCATATTGTATGACACACCACTTTTGAATGACTTTTGGACCCCATTCGATCTCTTCTGATATTGGTGTGCTTGGTGAGTTGAAGCTGAATGCCTTTGTGTTATAGCATGTGCAAGGTAGAATCTTGTGTACAGTGCACATGCAGCTTACATCCCAAAACAACATCTGCCCAGGAGAGGTAGTGACAACCTGGTGTATTCTCATTGCTGATGGGACTTGGGGGATGCTGTCTGGCATGCCCTTCATTGCCCTGTCAATGGATGCTTCACTTATGTAGAACAGTTTAAGAGTGGTGCTTTTGTGCAACAAGGACTCAAACAGATCCATTTCATTGTGAATGTCATGGCCATGGCTCATCAACCGATCCGCACTCCTCTTCAGAACACCTCCAACCCCATCAGGCGCCCCTTTCCCTTGGCTGGCCTCAAAGAAATTCCACGTTCCAGCTTGAAATCGCTTTTTGTCGAGGAGGGAGGTGAAGAGGTAGATGTTCCCCTTCTGGCGGTACTGCGTACAAGGTCCATTGCTGAGGAAATGGACCGCTGTGACAGCAGGGAAGATGTTCTTGATATAGGACACAATGGGGCTTAGATGTTCCCATACTGTATGGATGCCCCCTGTAGTCGTGATGGCGAGTTGGTGCTGAAGCACACTGGCTCAGCATCTGGTCCTACATATAAAACTCCAGTGTGCAGTGTTGCTTGCTCATGGGATGCACCAAAGTGCACTGCCTGTATCTCAGATACATATTTACTGACTTCCATCGCCTTCGGGTAAAGCCAAGGGTACTTTGGGCATATTTCTGTAGCCTGTATTTCTTCACAATCTTCCCTGTCACCAGGTTACTGATCAGTCTTCTTTTCTGACTATTACCTGCTTGTTGAATGTGTTGATGTAGGTCTCTGATCAGTGCATCATGGAACAGGGATTTCCTTGCAGTTGGAGTGTTTCTTGGCCTCACATATCGTGCTTTTGTTGCTGGAGACCCTGACTTCAACAACACCCATTGGAACCTTTTTTTATATCCCTCTTTTTCTCTTTTTTCAGATGCTAAGGCCTCTAGTAGCTCTTTCACTTTGGCCTGGAGCTTCTGTCTTTCTTGGAACACTTTCGCCCACTAGCTTTTGCCTACAACATACACACATACGTTCACACAATGGTTTAAAAGTAATTAAAATGTTACACTACTTTGCCCTTTTCTAACCTTGAAGGCTCTGGCCCTGGCTGTGGCTCTGGCTGTGGAACTGTGGCCATTCTCTTAAGCCTAGATCGTCGCTGCTGGTCTTTCCACAATTTGCGACGATTTCTTTGGTCTCGCTCATTCAACTCATGAATCCTTTTCCTCCTTTTATTGTTCTGCCTCCATCTCTCCCTTTCTTTATGAAGATGTTTCTCCTTTCTCAGAGTCCGCATTTCGTCATGCCCAACATTGCCTTTGTCTCTCAGCTGCACTAACCGGAGCCATTTAACCCTACTCTCTATGAATTAAAATAATGATATATATTGAAATATCATCAATAGACAATGTGCAACCTCAAAAGCAGTGCTACATAGACCTAGGTAAAAGAGGGACCTCATTCAAAACATTTGTCTGTGAGCATAAAAAGCTTCAGATTTATAGTGTAATGTCTATTTATTCAAATAATGTTTGACTATGGCATCGTTAAATACATATTATATGCAATAAAGCTAATAAAAAGGAACAGTGCCATTCATTTGAGAGGCCTTGTCACGGGGCTGTCAGGTCACAGGATTGTGACAGGGCCTGACGGTCAGCTATTTTAACTGCCATTGCTCTGCCTCTTAATATGCTAACATCCAAACTGTTAGCATGCAAGCAAGCAATTTAAGTAACATTTTTAGACATGTTTTGGATTTACAAAGATTTCTTTCTTTTTAGCGTGATAGGGCCTGTTCCTTTAGCTCGTCCTCCTAAAAAAAACACACACAAATCCAAGCTTAAAATCAAACAATTCAATGACAGACTCACCCTCAATCAATGTAAGCATCCCCTTGGTCAAATGATGTCACTTCCTCTGAGTCTTAAAGGCCTATTGCACACTTTTTATGTAAACGTGACAGGACAAAAACACAGGGACAGTTATAAAATATTATTTATTTATAGAATGTATGAAAGATTTCATGTTTTTAATCAATTGATGTGAATGATAACGACTTAATTTTTTGATTAATGGTGTTATTATTTTTTAAATAACAGTTTTTATCATAAAACAATGAAAGATGTAGCTCAAATTTTGAGGACAGTCCATATTTCAGGATTTTATTTTTCAAAAGTATTTTTAATAAAGACCAAAAAACATCTGAGAACCTAATGATTGACAAATTCCTTTACAGATATCAACCATCTAGTCAGTTTTAGATATTTTTGGATACTTTCCTCATTAAAACATTTGAATCCTGTCCTAAAATCACAAGCACTCACATTAAAATGAAGACTCCAGTCATATCAGTAACATTTTAAAAGCCACTTCATTCTACATGGAGAGGGTCCACACATGGAGGCGGCCATATTGAGATCACATGACCAGCCGAAAACTACTCGCTTAGTCTCAGTAACCATCCTGTTATTGGACACTTTCACTCAATGATTAAAGTAATTATGACTGACTGTGAATAACACATTTCTTCAATGGCATCTGAAACTAAAAAAACTATTGATTTTAAACAATGTTTCATCCAAGACACTAGGTGTCAGTGTAAGTCCAAGATGACAAAAAAGACCAAATTTACAAAGTGCACCTTAAACGTACTTAAACTGTGGGGCAAACAATGCCCTCGTAATGAATTCCTTATTCTTAACATTTCATTACTTTTTACATTTGCTGGACTTTCCTTATCATGCTTGGTATATTAATTTTATTTACTTGCCTTATTTGATCTTATTTATTGTTTAATTGTTCTATAGTATCGAAAGGAGAGTCGCAAAGCTAATTTCGTTGTACCTGGGCAATAATAATTCTACGTATAGAATGACAATAAAGATATTCTATTCTATTCTTCTATGTCTAATTATAGAGATATCTCATTTAATGTTGATAGAAAAAAGCGTAATTGTTCACATTCACACTTTATTTTAAATTATTTGACAAAAGATAACACACTGGGTGTTTTATACTGTCGTTTGCAAAGAAACAAACCATTTAAAATACCCCCAAAATATCTGCATCTATTACACTTTAAAACTAATTTCTGCTTTACCTTAGAGACATGAGAGTGGCAATATTTCATTTATTTTACCCAAATCAGTCATTTATGAAACACAAATGATAATCCGTGTGAACTGATCTGTGTTTAGCTGAACCGCTCCCTCTTGTGACACAGACCATCATCACGTCTCAGATTTGAGCCGGTGTTGTTTCTTTCAAGTCTTGGTTCACACGGCACATGAGATATCCAATTAGTTTGTTTCTTCCAAATCCGGCAGGAACTTTGATCCATCCTTTAGACTTCGAATCAAGTCGCTTGAATCAGTTCACCAAATAGATTCGTTCAGATTTGTTCACAGACTATTTCTACCAATTACACTTTTTGGCCAGTAGGTGGCGACAAATCTGTCTTTTGTGTTTTGAGTGAGTCTAAACCAAAAGTACCAAGTACATTCACATCTATAGTTTCTTTATTAAAGTAATTTCTGTGCTACTAGCACCATAAACATTGTTTTCAAAACAGCTAATATAACCTCCCTTATGCCATTTATCAAACAAACAAATAGTCCCACCACCAACATTTATTTTTGTGGCCCCTTGCTCTCTTTGAGCGAGATTGTCAAACTGAATGAACATTTGTCTCTTCCTCTCGTTCAGTCTGTCAACAGATCATCGTTTAGGAACGAGACATTTCCATCAGACTCACCTGCCCTCATACTAGTCTTTAAAGGTAGTGCAAAGCAACACAAATGGAATTGGCATGTCTACAGACGTACTAAGACACTTGTAAAACAGAGTTTAAGGCTGATGTGTATAATCTATAAGTAAACCATTCATTGGATGATTTTTCCAACAGTTTGATGCCGCAGCTTTAAGTACCATAACAGTTTTCCCATTTCAAATCCCATTTTTTCGAAACTTTTCACATTCTTGTCTTCAACCAATAAATAAAAAAATGACAATTAAAACTTAAATATCTAGCTACACCAAAGCACTAATTGTCCATTAGGAAGTAACTGCCATGTGCAAGCATGTATGGTTTTATTTTACACATTCATAAATTGAGGAGTATATTTTGTGCATATAAACTTGTCCAAGAGAAATGTGCCACTTTCTCTAAAACACACTCATACACCTTTCTCTGTTGTACATTTATGTCTACCACATGTTTAATTCGCTGTTTACATTTAGATTTTAGTTATCTATTCTAATACACAAATATGATCTTTTCTAAACGCAAGTACAAAATAAAACAAATCAGTTCAATGCAGTTTCAAAACATTTATCCCACATACAGAGGTTCTTTCTATAACCAGATTATACGTAGGACTGGGCGATGTAGCCAACAATATAATCACAAAATGTATTTTCATATCGTTCAGTATCAATATTTATTATGATATACATTTCATACCATTTATGGAGAAAATGCATTCCACATGTTTGTTTGGCCTCAAGAACGTAAACATGACTTGTAAATTCCAAAGCTACATTTTAGCTTGAAGTTCAAGAGGTATACTCAGTTTAGGATTTAATCCCACATAAAGTGTGTGACCATTTTTTTTTCCATTATTAAATTTCGCCAATTTCATCGTCTTGAGTGATCGTTTGTCTCCACCGAAAGACTTCCTGGTGACGGATGTCAGAGTTGCTGTTGTGATCAGTCGATAGCTGCATTGGATTGTCAGTGCTGTCTTGTCCGATACACAATGATATCATAATAGCTGGACAACTAGCTAGCGGCTACCGAGCCTCATTACTGGTTTACATGATTCACTTAGCTATTTGTGTATAACTTAGTCGAACTGCTCGTGTTTTATTGACACAAACCTGATCTGTATGTGACCCTAAAACGTGAGCAGTTCGACTAAGTTATACACACAACTATGTATATGAATCATGGAAACCAGTAATGAGGCTCGGTAGCCACTAGCATTCCAGCAAATACATTACATTTACACATTTGGCAGACACTTTTATCCAAAGCGACTTACAGAGCCCTTATTACAGGGACAATCCCCCCGGAGCAACCTGGAGTTAAGTGTCTTACTCAAGGACAGAATGGTGGTGACTGTGGGGATCAAACCAGCGACCTTCTGATTACCAATGAAATATACAGAGCACTTATTACAGGGACAATCCCCCCAGAGCAACCTGGAGTTAAGTGTCTTACTCAAGGACACAATGGTGGTGACTGTGGGGATCAAACCAGCGACCTTCTGATTACCAGTTATGTGCTTTAGTCCACTACACCACCACCACCACTCCCTATCATTGTGTATCATCTCGATCAGTAGTTCTCAAGCCTGTTCCTGGAGGCCCCCCAACACTACACTTTTGGGTATCTCCCTAATCGAACACCAGATTGAACTCATCAGCTCGTTGGAGACACCAAGACCTGAATTGGGTATGTCAGAAAAAGAGATATACCAAATGTGCAGCATTGGGGGGGCTCCAGGAACAGGCTTGAGATCCACTGATCTAGATCGTCTAGATTTAGATCATAGGCTAAAATTTTGGAAATGACTCAAAAACGTTTATCTTCGATATGAAGGATTTATTTTTTCAATAAATATCGATATCGTTTTATCGCCCAGCCCTAGTTAAATGGTTCAAATTTCAGCATTGTTCTCAAAATTACTACACTGACAACGCCATCTAGGCGTTCAAAGATACTACATCATACGCATTACAAACAAGGTACACTTAGTTTACTTTTCAGTAGGAAACACTAGTTTTCTGTACAAACAGCTAAACAGATTAGTCATATATGCTACAAAATTTGCCACGTTTCCACTATCGGGCTAGTGCATGCCAGGGCCAGTTGCGTTCCCACTGTCACTTCTGGGGCTCCATCGTGCTTCCTCAGGGCTTTCAGATTTCCCCAATGACCTAAGAAGATCAGTGCTGTTGTCAAGGGTAGCTTTTTTTTTATCCTAATCGAATGCTAAAATAAAACACTTTCCTTCCCATAAAGACTTGGAAATGTGATCCACTCACTTCTTCAAGTTTACACTATTGCAACTCATTGTACATTAGTTTCCCCCAAACTGCGTCATCCCACCTACAGCTGGTTCAATCGCAGCAGCTAGACTTTTAACAGGGTCAAGAAAGAGGGATCACACTTCCCCGGTTTTAGCGTCTCTACACTGGCTCCCAGTGAAATTCAGGGTTGATTTAAATATTCTGATTTATGTCTCCAATCTGGTCTCGCACCCCGATATATCAGTGACCTTCTCGTCCCCCACCAGAGCACTTAGACCTTCTGATCAACTTCTATTGAGGGTTCCTCGTTGCCGCTATAGATCAAAGGGTGACCGAGTGTTTTCTGTGATGGTCCTAATCTCTGGAATATTCTCCCGATCCATGTGAGGTCAGCTTCATCACTAGCCATTTTGAAATCTTCTTTAAAAACATATTTTTACTCTGTAGCTTTTGAATAATCATTGAATAGTTTGAAATGGATGCTGGATTTAAAGGTTTTTATTTAATGTTTTATATTTAATTTGAAATCAATCTGATTTCAGGTGGAGTGGAGTGGTGGTGGAGTAGTGGTCTAAGCACATAATTGGTAATCAGAAGGTCGCTGGTTTGATCCCCACAGTCACCACCATTGTGTCCTTGAGTAAGACACTTAACTCCAGGTTGCTCCGGGGGGATTGTCCCTGTAACAAGTGCACTGTAAGTCACTTTGGATAAAAGCGTCTGCCAAATGTGTAATCTGTTTTATATCACTCTGTCATTATTTATTCATTTGTTTGATCTGTAAAGCACTTGGGTCAACTTCTATTGTTTTTAAATGTGCTCTATAAATAAAGGTTGACTTGAACCGCCGTTTAACCTTGGGCCAAACGAGGCTAACCGGGGATTCAATGTCATAGGCGGAGTTTCACTGAACTTCCCAGATTGCGCATCCAGCGTACAGAGGTTCAGGTTCTGGGGGAAAAATAATGTGGGCACAGTACAAATCCGTTAAAATGGCCAACGGACAAAGCGGTGACCAAAGAAATTACTTTCCATGGTTCGGTGAACTTTCATAAATGGTGTCCTGGGACATCGTACCACTGTTAGTGGAGAGACCACACGGGACACCATGGCAGTTACGGTAGTTTGTTGTCAACACCAACTTATCTAGCTAGCTGGCTAGCTAATGTTTACATACAATAGAAATTCAATATTCTAGATAACTAGAAAACCTGATACCTCAGCTTGAGATTCCCTCTTGCTTGTGAAATGGGCGGTGTGTGTGACATTGGAAATAGTTCAAGTTCAAGTTCAAGTTCAAGGAAATGCAGCTGCACATTTACATTTATGCATTTGGCAGACACTTTTATCCAAAGCGACTTACAAAGCCCTTATTACAAGGACAATCCCCCCGGAGCAACCTGGAGTTAAGTGCCTTCCTCAAGGACACAATGGTGGTGGCTGGGGATCGAACCAGCGACCTTCTGATTAACAGTTATGCGCTTTAGCCCACTACGCCACCACCACCCCAAACTGCGTATTAAGGGTGGGTTTTTGGGCAATGTTGTAGATTTATTGGCCCGATGGTGGGAATGCATATCAATTTTGGTCTTGAAGCTCAAGGTCCGAGGCTATTGGCCCCACCTGGTCAGTTGATAGCCCTGGCACGCACTGGCCAGATAGTGTAGAAGCGTCTGACCAAAGGAACAAAGGGTTTTTCACAGACTGAGGCATGAAAAGATGCTAGGGGATTCAAGAGCTGGTTGGTCTTTAGTATGTATCTTCTTATGAGCATGAAAACTTGCTAAATGTACAAATTCCTTCCTGCAGATACAGCAGTGGTAAGGTTTCTCTCCTGTGTGCACCCTCTGATGGGCTTTCAGGACATCTGATCGAGAAAATGCTTTGTCACACTGAGTGCATTTGTAAGGTTTTTCTCCAGTATGCGTTTTCTGGTGCTTTGATAAGTGACCATATTGACTGAAACTCTTCCCACAAACACTGCAGTTATAAGGCTTTACTCCCGTGTGCACTCTTACATGAACTCCGAATTGACGTGAATTAGCAAAGCTCTTTCCACAGTGAGAGCAGAGGTAAGGTTTCTCTCCAGAGTGTGTTCTTTCATGGAGTACCAGACGAGAATTGTTACTAAACTGTTTATCACAGTGTGAGCATTGATGGGGTTGTGAGTGTATTTTCTGATGTGACTTTAAAGAATCTAGTTGTACAAAGGTTTTCCCACATTCACTGCACTGATACAGACTCTCACTGGTGTGCAAACGGACACAGTGTTCCTTCACATGGTGTCTGTGTCTGAATCTCACCTCACAATGAGGACACTTGAATGGTTTCTCCCCTGTGTGTGTTCTCCAATGAAGAACAAGATCTTTTTTAGTTCTGAAGCACTTGTCACACTCACTGCATTGAAAAGGCTTTTCGTCGCTGTGTATCTTCCTGTGAGCCCTCATATTTGAGGAATCAGAGAACACCTTCCCGCACTGCTCACAGTGGAACTCCTTCTTTACTCTGTGCACTCTTGAATGAAGGTTCCTCTTTTCTGAGGTAGAAAAGCTTCTCTCATGTCTTGCTTTTGATGTTGAAGCCGTTTCTCCATCTGAAGATGAACCGCTTTTTGCATCTAAATGGAACAAAACATCATTAATGACTACGTCTGTACAGTAGCAGAATACGGTTATCAGTTGTGCTTGGATTATCTAGTTTTCTCTTTACCCAAATTAACTACCTGCAATTTTCAGTCACAGCCAAATTTAAGAGCGAGTTTGGTTGATCTGTTCTGTACGGACATAATCGAAGTCAACAATAAGGCTTGACATTCATTAAATTTAAGATAAAAATGCACATTTGAAGCTGGAAAGGGTTATAAAGTTATCTGGAAGAGATTAGATATTCATCTGTCCACAGTTAAACAAACTGTCTATAAATGGAGATGATTTAGTACTATAGGTACTCTCACTAGAAGTGGCTGTTAGATGTTCATCTGTCCACAGTTAAACAAACTGTCTATAAATGGAGATGATTTAGTACTATAGGTACTCTCACTAGAAGCGGCCGTTAGATATTCATCTGTCCACAGTGAGACAAACTGTCTATAAATGGAGATGATTTAGTACTATAGGTACTCTCACTAGAAGTGGCCGTTAGATGTTCATCTGTCCACAGTTAGACAAACTGTCTATAAATGGAGATGATTTAGTACTATAGGTACTCTCTCTAGAAGTGGCCGTTAGATATTCATCTGTCCACAGTTAAACAAACTGTCTAGAATTTGAGATGAGATAGTACTATAGGTACTCTCACTAGAAGTGGCCGTTAGATATTCATCTGTGCACAGTTAGACAAACTGTCTATAAATGGAGATGATTTAGTACTATAGGTACTCTCTCTAGAAGTGGCCGTTAGATATTCATCTGTCCACAGTTAAACAAACTGTCTAGAATTTGAGATGAGATAGTACTATAGGTACTCTCACTAGAAGTGGCCGTTAGATATTCATCTGTGCACAGTTAGACAAACTGTCTATAAATGGAGATGATTTAGTACTATAGGTACTCTCTCTAGAAGTGGCCGTTAGATATTCATCTGTCCACAGTTAAACAAACTGTCTAGAATTTGAGATGAGATAGTACTATAGGTACTCTCACTAGAAGTGGCCGTTAGATATTCATCTGTGCACAGTTAGACAAACTGTCTATAAATGGAGATGATTTAGTACTATAGGTACTCTCTCTAGAAGTGGCCGTTAGATATTCATCTGTCCACAGTTAAACAAACTGTCTAGAATTTGAGATGAGATAGTACTATAGGTACTCTCACTAGAAGTGGCCATTAGATATTCATCCGTCCACAATTAGACAAACTGTCTATAAATGGAGATGATTTAGTACTATAGGTACTGTCTCTAGAAGTGGCTGTTAGATATTCATCTGTCCACAGTTAAACAAACTGTCTATAAATTGAGATGAGTTAGTACTATAGGTACTCTCATTAGAAGTGGCCGTTAGATATTCATCTGTGCACAGTTAAACAAACTGTCTATAAATTGAGATGAGTTAGTACTATAGGTACTCTCATTAGAAGTGGCCGTTAGATATTCATCTGTGCACAGTTAGACAAACTGTCTATAAATGGAGATGAGTTAGTACTATAGGTACTCTCTCTAGAAGTGGCCATTAGATATTCATCTGTCCACAGTGAGACAAACTGTCTATAAATGGAGATGATTTAGTACTATAGGTACTCTCACTAGAAGTGGCCATTAGATATTCATCTGTCCACAGTTAAACAAACTGTCTATAAATGGAGATGATTTAGTACTATAGGTACTCTCATTAGAAGTGGCCGTTAGATATTCATCTGTGCACAGTTAGACAAACTGTCTATAAATGGAGATGAGTTAGTACTATAGGTACTCTCACTAGAAGTGGCCATTAGATATTCATCCGTCCACAATTAGACAAACTGTCTATAAATGGAGATGATTTAGTACTATAGGTACTCTCATTAGAAGTGGCCATTAGATATTCATCTGTGCACAGTTAGACAAACTGTCTATAAATGGAGATGAGTTAGTACTATAGGTACTCTCTCTAGAAGTGGCCGTTAGATATTCATCTGTCCACAGTGAGACAAACTGTCTATAAATGGAGATGATTTAGTACTATAGGTACTCTCACTAGAAGTAGCCTTTAGATATTCATCCGTCCACAATTATACAAACTGTCTATAAATGGAGATGATTTAGTACTATAGGTACTCTCTCTAGAAGTGGCTGTTAGATATTCATCTGTCCACAGTTAAACAAACTGTCTATAAATGGAGATGAGTTAGTACTATAGGTACTCTCTCTAGAAGTGGCCAGTCTAAATGACTTAAAGGACAAACAGCAGAATGATCAATGAGGTAATAATGATCCCTAGAGTGACAGATAAGGAATTGAAGGAATCATTGGAACTGGTTAACATCTCTATTCATGAGTCTACCATACAGAAAACATTAAACAGGTATGATATAGTATTTAAGATTAATGATAAGATTAATGTTACTCTTGACAAGCTCAGATCACCATCACTGTCTGTCACTACAATTACTGCCATTTCTTTTCTCAAAATAACCTTGAGTAAAGGGAACTGACATTTCCCAAACCCTTTAATACTGATACTGCTGTCCATTTTAACAGAAATAGATTTTAAAAATACTAATAGATGTATTGCTGCATTCATATTCGATGCCAAGGCAGATTTCAGAGACATTCTTGTCATTTCTACATAGTGAAGATGCAACAGCAACTAGTGATTGAGATGATTAGTTTGAAAAGGCAACCATCAATATTGGTCATATTTAGAGTTCTTCAAAACAGCATTAAATAAAATAAATTTAAAAAAAACATACCTGAAGGAAGAAAATCTTCATCATCATCATCATCATCTTCATCACTCTGCTGTTCCTCTGCTGTGGTTTCTCCTCTCATCTCCATCAGGTTCCTGCAGTCCAGCAGCTTCACTGAACACATCTTCAATGGTATCTGCAGCATCTGCTGTTCTCCAGCGTTACACAAAAACATCAAGCTTATAAACAGATAAAACACATTAAAGTAGATTAAACATGCGTCAGTTGAGTGATCGTGTCTAGGTGGGATCCCTCTCTCGTCAGTCTCGCGAGATTGTGGAACCTTCTTTCTTTGTTTAGTGAGTTTGCCGGCGGACTATAGAGCTTCATAGCGCCCCCTGCTGTACTGGAGTCATAACACAATCAACATCCATCACGAGGATTTCAGACATCTTGTGATCAATTCAACAGACAAAAAGTCCTGAATTTTAGTAAGAGCTATTAGTGTTTATTTAAACCCTTAGGCTAACACTCCAGTGGATGAATATTCAGACGACATAGCCATTCAATTAATCGCTATTGGACTATAACTTAAACTGTTTAAATTGTGCGACACGAGAATGAATGAAACGTCTCCAGAGTGAACTGATCTTATTGTTTAGGTGATGACGATCATCATCGCCGCATTCTCAAATGAGTCTCAGAGCAGTTGTGCTTTTGGCGGCAAACTTCCCAGTCATTACAAGATGGATATTATTTATGCGTTGGTTGGAATGAAGAGTGACATTTGCAAAGCATTTTTATCTGATGATTTCTTAAATTCAATTGTTAATTTACACAGTAATGTGATTTTCAACACTGCATGTCCTCAAGTGAATTTTATATTTGTATAAAATATAAATATAAACTATTTTATAACAGGGGCGTAGCACAGACCACCTTTAGGATGCCCTAAACATGTTCAGTTTGTGGTGGGGGTAATATATAAATGGGCTTATTTATATGGATATTTAACAGTGCTATAATATTTATAAATAATTTACAACTTTTTATTTTCAAACACAACTATTATTTGAATCAAGAAATAAATAAGCAGCGGGACTTAGCTTGCTAACTGGCATTGGCACAGTGTCCAAAATCTACTTAAAATATTATTAAACTAATTAAAAATCTGTATTATTCATGAAACTGAATTTTGCATTATTTTTATTCAAATACATGTTTGTTCTTATGAGAGTGAAGTTATTTATCTATTTTTTTCTCTTGCAAATCAGTGACAAACAACACAAGTTATTATTGTGTCAGTGAAGTTTAACAGCACCTCTAAAAAAAGAATGTAATACTTCGTCATGATTTTGCTGTACTCCCGATTTACAATTTTCCACATGAGAATGTATTGACCAGATATTATTTAAGTGATAATATAACAACCTCTGTGACTCTGATATGAGAGCACAATGTTCAACTAGCATGTTACGACAGTAAGTCACCATTTGCGGACACCATACAAATGAATGGGAACAGCCGTAAACTGTCATCGAAATGTCGCAAACTCGTCAGTGACTTCTCTTATAAGACTGAATTTTATCGTTGTAAACTACACAGATAATTCATTCCAAAAGGTTGTGTTGTGTAAAACTTGTTGAAGATAAGCAGGCAGGCGGTCAGTTCATTAAGTGATGAGCTGTTTCCTCACAAAAGCTGTTTATTCAGCTCCTCCATAGACATCCATTCAAACAGAACGACCTGACTCCTCGCCAGTGTACCGCCATTTAGAATCTACAAGGGCTCTAATTAGACCTGCAGATAGGGTTGCCTCCTGTCCTGTGGAATACAAGATCATCTCATATACGAGACGATTCGTCCCGTTTCTAATAAATACGGGACAAATCACTGGTCAGTTGGCGTCACTGCAAAATCGTTCCAGATCGTTAATTTTTATACAAGTTGGACAATTGTCATATTGTGCGGGGTCATCTGAAAAGTCCACACATTGTTCTAAAACTGTGGATTTTTTTTTATTGAAAAACAGAAGGTTCAATGTTCAAGAAGATGTAAGTTGCACAAATCCAACAATGTATGAATACAATCACTGAGTTATAAAGAAGTATAGGTGAAGGAAAAAAGTAATAATTAAAATAAATATAATATAATCCAACACAGATGTTATAAATAAATAATCGAAGAAATCAGTTTAAAAATAATTATTTTTGGTGTCAGGAAAGTTCTCAGCGAAAGGATACTTTTTATTATTGTGTAATGTGTAAGGGACCATCTGAATACAAGGCCAGTTTCTTGTTATTATGCATTTTTAATGTAGTATTACTTACCGGTACTGCCGATCCCTATTTCGCACCATACGGAGTACCATCTTACCCTAGGGGGCAACAGAAACTCCAGCGGCTGCCGTTCCTCGCAAATACGAACCACATACCCCCCACAACTGAAAGAATAAAGTCGTTCTGATTGTCATGTTGATCTGTGTGTTGTTCCTCTGCTGTGGTTTCTCCTCTCATCTCCATCAGGTTCCTGCAGTCCAGCATCTGCTGTTCTCCAGCGTTACAGACAGAGACTTTGTAGTGAACAACGGACAAGATGGCATTCCAGGACCCCAGTTTATGGCATAACTTCCATAGTGGAGGAAGGTTTGCTACACCATAAATATTCCTGGGACTTTCTGCAGATTCAAGGTAACCCATGTTGCATAACCATGGTGAAACAAAGAAAGGACAAAGCTTCACACACATTCTTTATCTCCTTAAATGCACACAATTTATTATTAACTATAATTATCTTATAACTATTTGTGACAGTTAAAAGGTTGTTTCTCTTTCATCCACATAGTAGATGAAATATAATTACATACAAAATCACTTTGAAGAGAAAATAAGACTTTGATGTCAGGTTCTCTAGAACCATCAATGAGTTTGCCTAGGAGTTTTTTAGATCTCAGAGAATTCAGAGATGCCGAGGAGGGAAAGGTAAAGAAAGGTTTGTGCTGCAGCATCCGCTGAGACCCATCACTGCAGCTGTCCTGGAGGTGTCCACATGCCCGTCTTGAGATTCTGCTTCCTGTTCTGGTGGTCTTGGAGATTCCAGATCGGGAGGCCCCTATCTGATCCAGAGATGCCTTTACTTGGGTTCCCAACTCATGCTCTGGAACCTTCTGACCTGGAGGACACTGCTCTGGAGGCACCCCACCTCATTCTCGTTCTGGAGCCGCCTGACTTGCAGGACCCTGCCCTTCCTCTCTCTTAATCAACCCAAGAGTCACTGGGGTCTTAAAGTCAAATAATTAAAGCACACCTATTCATTTGCAAGTTGCTTTGGATAAAAGGGCCTATTAGGCATGAGAGTATGATTTTCTGTAAAAAAAAAATTAAATGACTTGACTTCTGGAAGGTTTGTGAGAGTGAATGTTTTAATGCACTCAACCAATGTTGCTAATGGGACACCCCTAGAAATGACTCCTTAGTTTAGTATTCAGGGCACTGAACCTGGGGGCCCTGTCTAATTGAGACATATCCAATGTCTTCACACTGGTGCATTCAGTGTAAAATAGCAAAGGTTAAGTCTTTACAGTTAACGATCAAATTGTCATGTGGTGTTTATTTTGCTCTTAAAACCTTCTATCGTATTTTTTTAATCAGGGCAGATAAAGATAGTCCATGTATCCTAAATTATGAGCAACTAGGCCTATGTTACTTAAACTCTCTACATAGTGGTTAAAACCCATACATGGTGGTTCTTCAACTTAAAGACTCAAAAATCATGTGTAGGGAGACAATTACAACTTCAAAACCTCAGATTTATTGGTTACAATATTTTAGCCATCAAAAGGTATAACAATTGCAACTAAGCTAGAGTAGCATTGGGGAAACTGCTTAAATCTATGCCGAATCCAATGTTCCATCAATTAATCAGTCCTTATATACTCATCAGTCTCTGCATTGTTCGAAGTCTAGGGATTCTCCAGATGACGTCACTTGCACCTTCGAGAGAGCCTTTAAAGCCCTCTTTTGCAGATCTCTTTCTTTGAATGTTTTGACTGTAAAACATATTAATACATACCCCATTCTTTATGTTTACCAAGTTTATATCACTGGTACCTTTTAGGTTAAACTTCTCTATTCTAATATATTTACTGTACACTGTATGTTCTTCTATTTTAAACAGACACACTGGCAAAAAAGTTTGGAATAATGGACAGATTTTGCACTTATGGAAAGAAATTGGTGCTTTTATTCACCAAAGTGGCATTCAACTGATCACAATGTATATTCAGAACATTAATAATGTGAAACATTTCTATTACAGTTTGAAAAAGAATTATTAAAAAATCTGAACTTCTTAAACGACTTCAAAGAGTTCTCATCCAAAAATCCTCCATGTGCAACAATGACATCATTGCAGATCCTTGTTATTCTAGCAGTCAGTTTGTCCTGATACTCAGGTGACCTTTCACCCCACACTTCCTGTAGCACTTGACCTTTCACCCCACACTTCCTGTAGCACTTGACCTTTCACCCCACACTTCCTGTAGCACTTGCCATAGATGTGTCTGTCTTGTCGGACACTTCTCACGCACCTTACAGTCTAACTGATCCCACAAAAGCTCAATGGGGTTTAGATCCGTAACACTCTTTTCCAATTATCTGTTGTCCAATGTCTGTGTTTCTTTGCCCACTCGAACCTTTTCTTTTTGTGTTTCTGTCTCAAAAGTGTATTTTTCTTTGCAGTTCTTCCCATAAGAGTCTTCTCTTTACTGTTGTACATGAATGTTGAGCGGGTAGAATTCAATGAAGCTGTCAGCGGAGGACATGTGAGGCGTCTCAAACTAGAGACTCTGATGTACTTATCCTCTTGTTTAGTTGCACATCTTCCACATCTCTTTCTGTCCTTGTTAGAGACAGTTGTCTTTGAAGACTGTAGTTACACCTTTGGATGAAATCTGCAGTTTTCAAGTATTGTATCGCCTTCATTCCTCAAAACAAAGATTGACTGATGAGTTTCTAGAGAAAGCTGTTTCTTTGACCTAATTTTGACCTTAAAACACACCAGTCCATTGCATACTGTGGCAACTCAACAACAAACACAATGTGCAGCTTCATTTAATGAACCAAATATCTTTCAGCTGTGTTTGATATAACAGCAAGTGATTTTCTAATATCAAATGATCAATTTATCATGATTACTCGAGGATAAGGTGTTGGAGTGATGCTGCTGTTTTTTGCATCAGTAATGTCCTGAATATACTTTGTGATCAGCTGAATGCCACTTTGGTGAATTAAATACCAATTTCCTTCTGAAACACCAAAATCTGTACATTACTACAAATATTTGGCCTCCAGTATACATAATAAAACTGTTTAAACCAGTTCAATGCTGTTTCGAAACCCTTCACTTTTAAGATTATTTATTTGTGAGATTACACGCAATCAGCTGCATGTTGAAGCCAGATGCTTATCACACATACAGAGGTTCAGTCTTTTTCAAGGTTACACGGTTACCATTTCAGCATTGTTCTCAAAACTAATGAGTTGACGCCAACTTCTGGGCATTCAGATATACTATATCATAAGTATTTCAAACAAGGTACAATTAGTTAACACTTTAGTAGGAAACACCGGTTCACTTAACAACAAGCTTAACAGATTTGCGTCACATATGCAAAAAAAAATAATTCTGCCTGTCTTAACAAATCAAAAGTTTTTACACAGATTGAGGCATGAAAAGTTGTTAGGGGATTCCAGAGCAGATTGACCTGTAGCATGTTTCTTATGATGAGTATGAAAATTTGATAACTGAGTGAATTCCTTCCTGCAGATACAGCAGCTGTAAGGTTTCTCTCCTGTATGCATTCTCAGATGGGTTTTCAGGACATCTGGTCGAGCAAACGTTTTGTCACACTGACTGCATTTGTAAGGTCTTTCTCCAGTGTGTGTTCTCTGGTGTTTTACTAAGTGAGCAGATTGACTGAAACTCTTCTCACAAGTGCTACAGTGATAAGGCTTTACTCCTGTGTGCACTCTTACATGAACTCTGAACTGACGTGAATTAGGAAAGCTCTTTCCACAGTGAGAGCAGAGGTAAGGTTTCTCTCCTGTATGCATTCTCTGATGTGTTTCCAGGCCATCTGATCGAGCAAACGTTTTGTCACACTGACTGCATTTGTAAGGTCTTTCTCCAGTATGTGTTCTCTGGTGTTTTAGTAAGTGAGCAGATTGACCAAAACTCTTCTCACAAGTGCTACAGTGATAAGGCTTTACTCCCGTATGGACTCTCAGATGACTGTTTAACTGACCTTGAGTATAAAAGCTCTTTCCACAATGAGAGCAGAGGTAAGGTTTCTCTCCAGTGTGAAATCTCTCATGGACTATCAGCTGAGAGTTTTTACAGAATTGTTTATCACAGTGTGAGCATTGATACGGTTTCTGATCAGAGTGTATTTTTTGGTGTGACTTCAGACCATCTGACTGCTTAAAGGTTTTCCCACATTCTCCGCACTGATACGGCCTCTCATTGGAGTGCACGCGGACACAGTGTGCCTTCAGATGGTGTCCGTGTCTGAATCTCTTCTCACAAAGAAGACACCTGAACAGTTTTTCTCCCGTATGTATTCTCTCATGAGCAACACAATTTCGTTTAGTTCTGAAACACTTGTCACACTCACTGCATTGAAAAGGCTTTTCGTTGCTGTGTGTCGTCTTCATGTGAGCTTTATCATCAGAATAAGACAAAGACACTTTCCCGCACGGCAGAGACTGGTACTCCTCCTTTACTCTGTGCACTCTTGAATGAAGGTTCCTCTCTTCTGAGGTAGAAAAGCTTCTCTCATGTCTTACTTTTGATGTAGAAGCCGTTTCTCCATCTGAAGATGAACCACTTTTTGCATCTTAAAGAAACATGACAGTAATGAACATTTTGGACAAATACAAAGCAAAGCATGAAAAAAATGCTTTGCTCTCATATCTCCTGCATTTGAAGAATTCCAGCTTTGTGTGTTTTCTCTCATATCCCAAAAAACCCTCTATACCCTTGGGGTGTACCGTACGGTTCACCACCCATTTAATTCTGGAGCACAAGTTTTGGTCAAGAAAACAAAGCATCAAACAGTTAAAACCTCCACTAATGCACCTGAATGGAGGTTGATTAATGGCATTAAAATACCATTATAGTAATACATTGATACATGATTAAACATTTTGTTTAAACATTCGTAGCGCGTTTAAACAACACAGCTGTGCCTCCAACTAAAATGTCCAGCAAAATGTCAGAATATTCAAAAACCGGGAAAAGATTATCTGGTATGTGCTGCCAAATGTTCAGCAGTTCGTCCCTGGTAAAACTGACTGGAAAAAGATTACTAAACACTGGACAAACAAACAAAAATAACAAAAGAATTGGAGAGCTCCACACAGAGGCGGCGCCATCATGAAACAACTCTTAAACCGTGATACAAACCGAACCATGAGAAATTTGAACTGTTACACCCGATACATAGATTAACTCAGTCAAAGACAAAATTAAGAGTGAGTTTAAGCTTGTTTGATCTGCCCTGTAAAATTAAAATGAGAAATCTGAATATCTGTCAAATTCAAGACAAAAAATGCTCATTAGAATGCATAAACTGAGCATACAAATTCTGAAAGTAGTTTACTTCAGAAATGCATTTGTTTCTGTTGAGCAGTCTGAGCAGAGTTCAGATATACCACTACTATCTGGGAATATTATTACCATTAATTACAGATGTAAAAAGGGACTGCATTACATACTTCAACATCTAGACAGACCAGGGACTTATGCAAGGATACTATTTGTTGAATTCAGTTCGGCTTTTAACATCAACCCTGCTCTCCTATGCACTGAATTAACCCAGCCCTCTGTTCCCAGTTCTATCTATCAGAGGATCACCAGCTTTCTGACAGACAGGCAGTAGTTAATGAGAATGGGGAAATTCACCTCCAGCAGATGTGCAATCACTGGAGCACCGATATTTTGCCTGCATCAGTATTTAGCCAGAGATCATTTATTATCTTTATGAGCGCCTTCTCTGTGCTGTGATGCGGTCAGAATCCAGATTGGAAATTGTCCAAGTAGCCATTCGAGTTTAAGAATTTGTTCAGCTGATTGAAAACAACTTTTTCAATGAACTTGTCCATGAAAGGAATATTTGAGATTGGGCTGTAGTTCTTTAATATAGAGTTAACCAGATTGCTCTTTTTTTAGAAGGAGCTTGACAACTGCAGTTTTCAGGGACTTCAGAAATGTGCCTGAAAGGAGTGACGCATTTACTATTTCTTTTTTTTCCTCTCTAATTTGGAATACCCAATTCCCAATGTGCTCCAAGTTCTCTTGGTGGTGTAGTGGCTCGCCTCAATCTGGGTTGCCTTCGCGCCTGAGACGTCAATCTGCGCATCTTATCACGTGGCTTGTTGAGCGCATTACCGCGGAGACTTCGCACTATTCACCATGGCAACCACGAACAACTCGCCACACTGAGAGCGAGAACCACATTATAGCGACCACGAGGAGGTTACCTTATGTTACTCTACCTTCCCTAACAACCAGACCAATTTGGTTGCTTAGGAGACTTGGCTGGAGTCACTCAGAAAACCCTGGATTCGATCTCGCGACTCCAGGTGTGATAGCCAGCATCAATCATTTCTAACAGATCTTTTTCGAGACAGTTAGATAAATAAAAAAATGTTGAGTGTCAAAACAGCAGGTCGACATTTTAAGAGTTTCTGCATTCCTCCTTATTTGTGCAATCTTTTGTCACTCATCAATAGCTGTTATGATTCTCGCTCCTCTAGATGGCTACTCTACAGGGTACACAGGATTTGCTCCAATCTGTGTAAAACAGCGTTTTCTTATTTTGCACCTTGGTCATGGAATTCCCTCCAGAACACATTACATGTAAATCACTTTGTTACCTTGGGTGAATTCAAATCTTTGATAAAAAAAAGTGTATCACTGAAGAGTGCATTTGCTATGTACAGTGCATCCCGAAAGTATTCACAGCGCTTCACTTTTTGTTATATTACAGCCTTATTCCAAAATAGATTAAATTCATTATTTTCCTCAAAATTCTACAAACAATACCCCATAATGACAACGTGAAAGAAGTTTGTTTGAAATCTTTGGAAATGTATTAAAAATGAAAAATGAAAATAAATCACATGTACATACTGTAAGTATTCACAGCCTTTGCTCAATACTTTGTTGAAGCACCTTTGGCACCAATTACAGCCTCAAGTCTTTTTGAGTATGATGTTACAAGATGCCCATTCTTCTTTGCAGGACTTCTCAAGCTCCATCAGATTGGATGGGGAGCGTCGGTGCACAGCCATTATCAGATCTCTCCAGAGATGTTCAATCGGGTTCAAGTCTGGGCTCTGGCTGGGCCACTCAAGGACATTCACAGAGTTGTCCCGTAGCCACTCCTTTGTTATCTTGGCTGTGTGCTTGGGGTCATTGTCCTGTTGGAAGATGAACCTTCGCCCCAGTCTGAGGTCCAGAGCGCTCTGGAGCAGGTTTTCATCAAGGATGTCTCTGTACATTGCTGCACTCATCTTTCCCTCAATCCGGACTAGTCTCCCAGTTCCTGCCACTGAAAAACATCCCCACAGCATGATGCTGCCACCACCATGCTTCACTGTAGGGATGGTATTGGCCAGGGGATGAGCAGTGCCTGGTTTCCTCCAGACATGGCGCATTCCATTCAGGACAAAGAGTTCAATCTCTGTTTCATCATACCAGAAAATTTTGTTTCTCATGGTCTGAGAGTCCTTCAGGTGCCTTTTGGAAAACACCAGGGGGGCTGTCATGTGCCTTTTACTGAGGAGTGGCTTCCGTCTGGCCACTCTACCATACAGGCCTGATTGGTGGAGTGCTGCAGAGATGGTTGTTCTTCTGGAAGGTTCTCCTCTCTCCACAGAGAAATGCTGGAGCTCTGTTAGAGTGACCGTCGGGTTCTTGGTTACCTCCCTGACTAAGGCCCTTCTCCCCCGATCTCTCAGTTTGGCCGGGCGGCTCTAGGGAGAGTCCTGGTGGTTCCAAACTTCTTCCATTTACAGATGATGGAGGCCACTGTGCTCATTGGGACCTTCAATGATGCAGAAATTGTTCTGTACCCTTCCCCAGATCTGTGCCTCGATACAATCCCGTCTCGGAGGTCTACAGACAAATTCTTGGACTTCATGGCTTGGTTTGTGCTCTGACATGCACTGTTAACTGTGGGACCTTATATAGACAGGTGTGTGCCTTTCCAAATCATGTCCAATCAACTGAATTTACCACAGGGGGACTCCAATCAAGTTGCAGAAACATCTCAAGGATGATCAGTGGAAACAGGAAGCACCTGAGCTCAATTTTGAGTGTCATGGCAAAGGCTGTGAATACTTATGTACATGTGATTTCTTTTATTTTTTCAAACAAACTTCTTTCACATTGTGGGGGTATTGTTTGTAGAATTTTGAGGGAAATAATTAATTTAATCAATTTTGGAATAAGGCTTTAACATAACAAAATGTGTAAAAAATTAAGCGCCGTGAATACTTTCTGGATGCTCTGTATAAGCTGGATTCTGTAATTGTAGTCCATTGTTTTCATTATTGTGTCCTATTTTTGTCTTATGTCTGTTTTTGTTGTGTTGATCTTTTAACTTTTTACCTTGTTAATTATTTGTTTTACCTGTGCTTTCTTGGCCAGGTCTCCCTCGAAAAGAGATTTAATCTCAAGGGACTTCTTGGTTAAATAAAGGTTAATAATAATAATTCATGTTGCTTGCCAATGCATATTTCGCAGACATTCTTGTAAATTCTATGTAATGGTGAAAATACCACAACAACTAGTGATTGAAGTAATTAGGCAACCATCAATACTGGTCATATTTAGAGTTTTTCAAAACAGCATTACAGAAACAAACATACCTAAAGGAATAAAATCATCATCTTCATCGTGATTGAGCAGAGACTCTGTGGAGGTTTGATCACCCTGATTACTGTCACACACACTCTCCTGAGCGTCAGTATAACAGAGTAAAGTGAGGCTGAGCTCTGAGTCCTGTGTGTCTCTGGATCTCTGTTCAGAGATTTTGTCCAGCAGCTGATCTCTGTTGCTCATTATCAACATCTGAACACAAAAACATCAGCATTAAAAGACACATTTATAATGGACTAAAAAAAGATTATTGCAGTGGGATCTTCAAATAAATTATGTTAAATAAAGAAAACTATTTCACAACTAATATAGCCTAAATTGGTTTGTGTGAGTTTGTGTTTAGTTTCAATGTTGTCGGGCTGATTAGGAACATATAACTCTATATAGGGTACAACAGGGCTAAAGGCTCTGTGAGGTTAAAGGCTCCTTTGATTTGATTTTCTTCCAAAACAATAATTAGCAACAAAAACTACCACAGTGCTTTCCTAAACACTTTTTGTCACTATTAGGGGTGGAAATCGTTTGGAATCTCATGATTCGATTCTTGGGGTCATGATTAGATTCAAAATTGATTCTCGATTTTGAATCGAATTTCAATTCAATATATGCATAGATTTGATTTTAGATTGCTGTGTTGTTTTACTTTTCCTATTTGACTGCGGTAGACAGTTTAATAGGTCTCGAGGAAAAAAATCCTACAGAATCAAATGTAAACCTTGAAAAGTATTTTCTTTTTCTTCCCAGTTTAGTCAACTCAATATAATGAAACAAATGCCATTTAAGCTGACTGACATTAAAAACACAATACTGGCAGTCTTCTGTAATAAAGCAAAGCAGCCCTGAGACAAGTAGTAAAACTACTTAGTACAAAAATAACATTTCTCTAACTGGTAAATAAAATGGTAATAAATGCTTTTGCATATCTTTTCAGCAAATTCAAATACATTAACAAATAAAATCAAACAAGAGCTGCTAGATTTAGATACAAAGAGCTATCAGAACAAACAAGAACTGCTCCATTTCACTGTAAAATGCTGTAACTTGTTAACATTTGAAATGTGAACTGGAGTTTACTTTACTGTCCACCACTGGCTGGAATGTCTTCATTTACATTTATGCATTTGGCAGATGCTTTTATCCACAGCGACTTACAGAGCATTTATTACAGGGACAATCCCCCCGGAGCAACCTGGAGTTAAGTGCCTTACTCAAGGACACAATGGTGGTGGCTGTGGGGATCGAACCAGCAACCTTCTGATTACCAGTTATGTGCTTTAGAATCAATACACCACCACCACTCCTAGATTATTTTGTAGAAACAGAGGCTGGTCTACATATTCTGGAGTGAGTGTGCTCCACTGTGCGGTTACTATTTCCCTGGCAGTGGAGAATACCCTCTCTGCCGCAACACTAGTACCAGGGATGCATAGATAGCACTTAGCCAACTTAGCCAGGAGGGGAAAGACAGTCTCGTGGAACCTCCACCAGAGGTTTTTTTTTGAGAATGATAGTGGGGAGGAGGCCTCCAGACACTTCTTCAACTCCTCCTCAGCTCAGGTGTTGGCAAATTTAGGGACAACTCTCTCATTAGTGAATATCTTGTCCAATAGATTTGCCAGTGCAGATGTTCTTCTTTTGGAGGCAGAGCCTTCATCTATGACTTATTTCTGGGCTATTTGGCTCCTTAGCATGGTCCTCAGGCTCCTCCTGCTGCAGTGAAAGACCACAGAAAACACAATCAGCAAAGCCTCATCTTTGAATTCCTAATTCAGTGTTATTATCTAGTATTTCAACTAGGGTCCCTTTCCCTAAGATAAAAATGGATACACTTGAAAAATTGGTGTATCTATTGTCTACATCACACACACAATGTACGGTTGTGCTTATGAAATATGTATTTTAAGTTATTAAACAATTATGATGTATTGCAACTCATATTTTTCTACATTTAGAATTACCTCAAGTGCTGCAGTCTCAGTAGTCACCTTGGAGTGTATGTCCTGTTGTTCATCTTGGGAGAGGAAAGGCAGTGCTTTAAACCTTGGGTTTGATTTCCTGGATGATTGGTGTGTCACCACCACAAAACCCTGCTTCTGTGTCGTGGAGTAGCTGAGCATGCAGTGGCACTATCATGGACAATGTTGGTGTGCTGTCCTCTGACACTGTTGGCTGCCTCTTTCATTGGCTTGAGTGCCATTGCCATTATTCTGCATTGGTGATGTCCACTTCCTTTAGTGTGCAGATGTTGGCTACACATTTTCTCACATGAGGAGAGAGGAGAGCAGCACAAAAGGCAGGTTGTTGCTCCAGGAATCTGTCTACCATCTCGAACACGCTAGTCCATCTTGTAGCGTATCCATCATCAACTTGTGGGGTGGCAATCATTTTTGGAATCCTCCCAAGCAGTCGTAATCCAGACAGCAGCTTCAGAGCTCACTGTGCAGCAAGGTTGATAGTATGTCCGAAACACTTAACGTGTGCAAAGCTGCCAAGTTGCATAGCAGCAACCAAGGTATCAGCGTTATCTGTAACTATTACCAGTTCGGTGGTCATGAGCTGCCATTCCTGTGCAACAGCCTGAAACATCTCATTGACATTTGCAGCTGTGTGGCTTTCATGCATTACTCTTGCTAGCAGAACATGAGACTCGAGCTGCCAGTCATCGGAGATGCAGTGAGCGGTAAAGGTGACAAATGACTGAGTTGCCCTTGATGTCCACGCATCACATGTTAGTGCTACTCTCGTTGCGGTCTTCAAGGCTTCCATGACGTTTATCTTTGTCTCTTTTTATAGCTGAGGTACAGCTTTCTCAGTAAATAGCAGACAGAATGGTATGCCATACCTGGGCTCAATTGTGTAGACCATGAACCAAAGCCTTCATTATCAATGATGCTGTAGGGACGCAGATCTTTTGAAATGAAAAAAGCTATGGACCTAGTTATTTTCTTCACCCGCTCAGAGTTGGCCTGAAGTTTTAAAAATTGGTTGGCCGGAATGTTTGCTAGTGGAGGTTTTTGTTTCAGGGTCTTTCATCTCTGAATGATAGCGTTCGATGAGAGTCCTTATGTTTGTAGTGTTCCCAACATACTTCACCTTTGCTTTACAAAGCTTGCATATTGCATAAATGTTGTCAAGCTGCTCCTTCCCCTTGAGATGATAAAATCCCAAATTTGTCCAAATGCTTGCCCTCGTTGAAAATGGGTTTTTTCCTCCTCCATTGCTTGCGGATACTCCACTGGTGCTGCACTTCATGCTCACGGCGAGAGGTGTGCGCTCTCTAAACTGTGCGGGTGCAGCACTGGTCTCGCAGTTGACTTTTTTGTTCCGACAACATCACGTTATTAACTAACGTTTCGAAAACAGATTTTTGACATTTGTGAATCGATTCTAATCGATAGAAGACAGAATCGTGATTCATATGTGAATCGATTGTCCCCCCACCCCTAGTCACTATGCATGGGCGCCTGCAGGATTTCATCGGAGGGCATGCACAGAAATCGGACTGACATACACTAATATCTAGGAGGGTCCGGGGGCATACTAAACATTTATTTTTACAAAAACACCAAAATATTCAGTTCTGGTGACTTAAAAAAAAATAAAAAATATCTCTTGAGTATGTGTAGAATTAATGTAACTATTGGCCAGCAGTGGTTCCCAACCCTGTTACTGATGGCCCCCCAACAATACACATTTTGGATATATTAAGTAGAGACTGGACCTGAAATGGGTGTGTCACAAAAGGGAGATATACAAAATGTGTAGTGTTGTTGGGGGGAACAAAGAGAACCACTGGGCTAAAGCATTTCTTCCAGTAACCGTTCACAAGAAACATGTTCTCTCACAAAAAAGCAAGACACCACAACGAATAGTGTAGAATGTGTATGAATAAGGAGCGGCTGTGGCTCAGGTGGAAGAGTGGGTCGGCCACTAATCTCAGGGTTGGTGGTTCGATTCCTGACCCACATGACTCCCCATGTCTCCACATGCCAAAGTGTCCTTGGGTAAGACCCTGAACCCCAAGTTGCTCCCAATGGCAGACTAGTGCCTTGCATGCAGCTCTGCCATCTTTGGTGAGTGAATGGGTGAATGAGACACAGTGTAAAGCACTTTGAATACTGCAAATGTTAAAAAGGTGCTATATAAGTGCAGACCATGAAGGTTTTTTATTTTATTTTAACATAGCATCTAAAATGCTGCCCTTCTGTGAGAGATCCTAAAAACACAGTGAAACGTGACAGTTGTCAAAAGAAACACATCTATGAATGTTTATATGGTAAACGACTGAAAAAGCATGAGCGGACACAAAAACACTTGTGGCTTGAACAGCCCCTTATTCACATGACACTGAACTAGCTGAAGTTTCTCAAATTTACCTCTCAAAAAGTCAGTCTTTTGTTGCAGATGATTGTATGTATATGCTAACTTTATCCAGTGCTGTTTGTTCCCTCTGTCCTTAAATATCACATGGTACTGTTTTAATGAGTGAGAAACCACTCCAAATTATTCAATTGGAGAGCAGTCTGAATGAACTAACTGGATGAATCATGAATCGATTCAGACTGTTTTGCAAGCCTGTTTAACCAATTCACTGAAAAGAACTGACTCAAAAGAATTATTCATTCGTCAATCGGGCATCGCTGGTTCTTTTAAACAGACAACATCAGTGCGGGATACACATAATTTTTGCTGAAATATTCTGAGAAATGTTTTCTTCAGGTCAGTCAGAGCTCTCAAGGTACACACAGTGCATATGGCCGTACAGCTGCAGGCAACACTGTCACTATGCACTAAAAATGTTCCTGTTCCATGAGATCTTTGCTTGTGTTGTTCTAAGGTTGATTCTAGGGCAATTTGATCTAATTTATAATATTTTATAAAACGTTGTAAATGTAGCTAATGAAAATGCTCCCTGAAATTTTCAAATTTATTATAAGACAAAATACATATTATTTTAAGTTTTGTTCAAAGTCATTAAATCAGTTTTTTAATAATCAAATTTTAATCCAATGAAATGGTCTGGGTATCTCTGTGAGTATCAATACTGATAGTCGTGAGTTTGAATACAGGGCATGCTGAGTGACTCCAGTCAGGTCTCCTAAGCAACCAAATTGTCCCGGTTGCTAGGGAGGGTAGAGTCACATGGGGTAACCTCCTTGTGGTGGTGATTAGCGGTTCTCGCTCTCAATGGGGCGTGTGGTGAGTTGCCTGTGGATCTTGGAGAGTAGCATGAGCTGCTGCGAGTCTCCGCGATGTCATGCACAACGAGTCACGTGATAAGATGAGGAGGAAACTGAGACTTGTCTTCCGCCACCCAGATTGAGGTCAGTAACCGCGCCACCACAGGGACCTACTAAGTAGTGGGAATTGGGCATTCCAAATTAGGACAAAAGGGATTAAATAAAACAACTGTCCAATGAATGAAGTGATATTCTTTAGAGCAAAATGCCCCCTAGTGTAGGGGCTAAAAAATACATTGTCTTTAACTGGGGTGGAATAGATTTGTTCTGAAAATGTTTCAAAGTGAGCTCACATTGACTGATCCGATCACGATGGAGATTCATTTGTGTTTTTTTAGAATACTTGAGATGTTATAAAATGCCAAGTCTTTGAAATTAACAGGAAATTCTGCACCCTTTTCTGAAGTATTATCTTCATTTGTTTCTAAAATAAATCATCAGACTGTCTCAAAATTATATGCATTAGTTGACAAATTCTAGATCTACACCATATCACTTTAACCCCCCTAGAGACCTTTCCATCACCACCTTTAAAACGAAATTTTAATCAAAACAACCTTCCATTATTATTTATTTTCACGCTAATTATAATGCTCCATCAATGTTCAATAATAAAAAAATTTTTTTTTTCAGATTTTGATACATTTTGTCACCAGATAAAAGCCATTTTTCCTTAAGGTGTGCCTTTAGTCCCGATGCACCCTACTATCATCATCATCATCAATAACAATTGACCAAATATTAATATTTGATTCTCTTATATCTGCACGATCCTCTTAAAACGAAATCTTTTAAAGCTCTTGTCAAAACAGCCAAATTTCGTTTACGTTCATTAAAACATCAAATAGAAAAACATCAAGTATATAAACACAGATACGTCACATAAATAATGTAAAAGAGCTTAAACACGCACCGGTTGAGCGTTCAACTGTGAGTTCTTCTGTCTTTGTTTAGTGAGTTTACCGGCGGACTAAAGAGCTTCATAGCGCCCCCTGCTGTACTGGAGTTACTGGAGTCACAACACAATCAACATCCATCACGAGGATTTCAGAAACATCACACGATTTTAATTAAGTTTCTAATAAATAAAGGTGTACGTGTAATTGTTACATTGAGGGTCTACGATATGCCCAGCTAACAATTTTTGGTGCCCAGAATGGACATTCTTTTTGTTTTTACATAAATATAATTGTACATAATTTTAATTTTAAAAGTCAATAATTAATCTATTTCGACTTACTGTCTTGTTCTGATCCATTTTTAACTTATTTTAACAATTAAACATCAACACACATAATATGGGTGAGTAAATGAACATGTAAGTTTTCCTAGAAACTATTTTTTGTACCTGAAAACTGATTTAGCATTTTTTAAAACACAGTACCTCCGCACTTGACATTAATATTCAGATATTGAAGGAATTATTATTATTATTATTATTATTATCAAATAAGCAATGACTTCAACATTCAAGGGGTTTTCAAATAATTTGCTGAAAGTCTTAAACAAGCATTGCAGATGAGCAAACAACCTAAAAAATATATCTAGCACACACACACACACACACACACAAATAATAGATATCTGGCTGATCTACATGTGCTATCAGAGATATGAAACCGAACATGTCACAATGTAAGGCCTAAATAAAAATAAACTATATGGATCAAACTATAAATTATACAGCATATCTCATAATATAGTGAAGACTTGGAAACATGTAAGGGGTGACAGCTTGGTCCTCAATATGGGTAATCACAGCTACCCAAAGTCAGGATAATTAGTCATAATATTTACCGTGTTCTCCTCATGGGTCGAGCAGACTTATATGCAGGAGGTTAGCTGTTTGTTGTGAACACTTCGCTTTCCGAAATCCCAAATATTTAGCTATGTTAGAGTCGCATGTTAAAATTGTGCTATACACGTCTACAACCAGATAATTGAGACAGGGTAGCTTGTTATGATCATCGCTGCAACCTTTCCGTGCCATTGGTTGAAATGCAGGTCTCACCATTTGAAAACAGAAGCAGAAGAACCAAAGTCCAATACAAAAACAACTCGAAGGAATATTTAAACTACACAAAAGTTGCCAAATAAACTAAATGAATAGTGAAATTGTTCTGTATATCAATGGTTGCCTTTACGAACCATAAAAGAAAATATATTAAAGAAAACAAAAATAGTATCAGATCAAAAATCAAAGAATCTTTCTATCTTTTAAAATATTACACAATAAAGAGTAAATTAAAGGAATTAAGGATGCATCAGGGATATTTCTACGATAGTAATCTAGTCTCTGAACATTATAACCCAAGCATGACACAAAGAACACAGGACACACACAGACATAATGTCTTGCACTGCTTGTTTGGATGTTTTATAAAAAGGCATTTATGATCTAAGTCAGAAGTTTACATACACCTTAGCCAAATACATTTACAGTTTTTCCCAATTCCTGACGTTTAATCATAGAAAGCACAGAAGAAAGAGACAAGCACTGAAGTATGTACTTCATACTCATACTTGCATGAAGTATGTTTCGGCCTTTACACTGTCACTCACAGCTTCCATACAAGATTTCATCATCGCTGTGAAGTCGGCGCCGATCATATAACTAATTATGAAATAAAAATGATCGATTTGAAAGAATAAATCTTACACATTTCTAATGATAATAATTCATTAAAGTATAAAGACCATTGTTCACAATTCCTGACGTTTAATCATTGAAAACATTCCCTGTCTTTGGTCAGTTCGGATCATTACTTTATTTTAAGAATGTGAAATGTCAGAATAATAGTCGAGAGAATTATTTCTTTCAGCTTTTATTTCTTTCATCAGATTCCCAGTGGGTCAGAAGTTTACAGACACTTTGTTAGTATTTGGCAGCATTGCCTTTAAATTGTTTAACTTGGGTCAAACATTTTGGGTTTCCTTCCAGAAGCTTCTCACAATAAGTTGCTGGAATTTTGTCCCATTCCTCCGGACAGAACTGGTGTAACTGAGTCAGGTTTGTAGGCCTCATTGCTCGCACATGCTTTATCAGTTCTGCACACAAATGTACTATCAGATTGACGTCAGGACTTTGTGATGCCACTCAATTCATATCTTGACTTTGTTGTCCTTAAGCCATTTTGCCACAACTTTGGAGGTGTGCTTGGGGTCATTGTCCATTTGGAAGACCTATTTGAGACTGAGCTTTAACTTCCTGTCTGATGTCTTGAGATGTTGCTTCAATATATCCACATAATGTTCCTTCCTCATGATGTCATCATCTATTTTGTGAAGAGCACCGGTCCCTCCTGCAGCACCCCCACAACATGATGCTGCACCCCCATGCTTCACGGTTGGTTCATCACTCTTTTCCCTCCAAACATAACGATGGTCATTATGGCCAAACAGTTCAATAGTGTTTCATCAGACCAGAGGACATTTCTCCTAAAGTAAGATCTTTGTCCCCATGTGCACTTGCAAACTGTAGTCTGGTTTTATTATGGTGGTTTTGGAGCAGCGGCTTCTTCCTTGCTGAGCACCTTTCAGGTGATGTCCATATAGGACTGGTTTTGCTGTGGATCTAGATACTCGTCCACCTGTTTCCTCCAGCATCTTCACAAGGTCCTTTGCTGCTGTTCTGGGACTGATTTGCACTTTTCACACAAACTACGTTCATCTCTAGGAGACAGAATGCGTCTCCTTCCTGAGCGGTGTGATGGCTGTGTGGTCACATGGTGTTTATACTTGGGTACTATTGTTTGTACAGATGAACGTGGTACCTTCAGGTGTTTGGAAATTGCTCCCAAGGATGAACCTGAAAGTACATAAACTAGACCTTCCAAAACTATAGTTGCTAATATTAAATCTGTGGAGTGGTTCAAAATTAGTTTTAATGACTTCAACCTTAGTGTATGAAAACTTCTGACTTCAACTATAGTATACGCAAAATAAAACAAAAAGGGTAGGGATATAAAATCAAACCCTTCATGAGAAACTCACACTTTTACGTCTAATATATGTCATTGTAGATGTACTTGATGTCACTCTTGTTGTGAGAGGGGAAAATGAACTGGGTTTGTCTGCGAAAGTGTCACCCAATCCAGTTCCAAATGAAAAATGCAAAATCGTGCCTACAGTATGCACCAACTAAAAAAAGAAAAGCCTGATTTGTTCTAATTCCGAAAGTTTATTCTGTAACCCCAAAATGTTTCACTCTGGACAAATCGAGAGGGACTCGTTTATGTTCCTCAAAAACCTTCGATTGTTTTCAATGCTATAAAGATTCCAGGGCAGTTTGCTCTTTAGCGTGTTTCTTCTGATGAGAATTAAAACTTCCTAAATAAGCGAATCCCTCCCCGCAGATAGAGCAGCTGTAAGGTTTCTCTCCTGTATGCATTCTCAGATGGGTTTTCAGGACATCTGATCGAGCAAACGTTTTGTCACACTGAGTACATTTGTAAGGTCTTTCTCCAGTGTGTGTTCTCTGGTGTTTTACTAAGTTTTCTTTTTTACTGAAACTCATCCCACAAACGCTGCAGTTATAAGGCTTTTCTCCCGTATGGACTCTCAGATGTAGTTGGAGATGACTTGGACCAGAAAAGCTCTTTCCACAATGAGAGCAGAGGTAAGGTTTCTCTCCAGAGTGCATTCTCTCATGGAGTCTCAGATGAGATTTGTGACGGAAACGTTTATCACAGTGTGAGCATTGATAGGGTTTCTCCTTAGAGTGTATTTTCTGATGTGACTTTAGACTACCTGACTCTTTAAAGGTTTTCCCACATTCACTGCACTGATACGGCCTCTCATTGGTGTGCGAACGGACATGTATCTTCAGATGGGGCTTGTGGCCGAATCTCTTCTCACAGTGAGGACACTTGTACGGTTTCTCTCCCGTGTGTGTTCTCTCATGAGAAACAAGGTTTCCTTTAGTTTTGAAACACTTGTCACACTCACTGCAGTGGAAAGGCTTTTCATCACTGTGTCTCTTCATGTGAACTTTCAGAAGAGTAGGAACAAAGAAAACCTTCCCGCACTGCTCACAGTGGAACTCCTTTGTGCTGTGCACTCTTGAATGAAGGTTCCTCTCTTGTAAGGTAGAAAATCTGCTCCCACATCTCCTACATTTAAAGAATTTCTGCTCTGTGTGTTTTCTCTCATGTCTTGCTAAAAATCCCTTTGAGGTGAATGTCTTCTCACAGGTGATGCAGGAAAGACTCTGTGCAACTGACAGCTGATCTTTCGGTGTAGAAGCCGTTTCTCCATCGGAGGATGAACCACTGATTGCATCTAAATGGAACATGATAGGAAGTCATTTTAACCATAGAACACATATGTAGTTTAAAAAGGCCCACGATATACTGTCATGTGTCCACGGTAACAGGTTACACTGTACAATTAAATACATTTAATGTACATACAAAATTAAGAGATAAGAAATTACACCCTTAAGGCTTAAAGGAAAGAAGAATAACCAAGAATGGTAAATCAATAACTAAATATAGCTAAAAGCAGAAATTACAGGGCCAGGCACAAGTTAAATTAATAGAATACAGCATCCCTGTGATGATTTTTGCCAAAGCAGTTTAAAAGCAATAATAATAATTTGTAACTACATACAATTGCTCATAACTTTTGACCAGTAGGTCTTACTGTCTTCAATCTGCTCAGGGAGCTTCAAGACATGGTGCCAATAACATGCACCAAGATTCGTTTCAACACATCAAAGCATTGTAAAGATTCAGCCTCAGTTCCTGTTTGGTGTCTTGCCATCACATTCATAAGGCCTTTTCTTGGTAATGGTTTAGAATATTAAAAAATAATTATGATGTTAGCTTGGTCTGAAGATAAATATTTGCAGGAGTAGCAATAAATAACAGGTTTTATTAGCAATCAAAACGGCGGACCGCCAATATGGACCACCAGGACAAAATTAGTTTCACTGTATTCTGCATGATGAAAGAAATATAACAAGACACATACATGGCAATAGGTCAAACTAAACAAAAGGTATATTTATCAACTGCTATATTTGTGACCACTAGGTGGTGCTGTGCCCAAACATCTCAAGTACCCTATTTGGAATTTGGGAGAAATGTTGTCAGTACTTTATAGAATAAAACAAAAATGTTCATTTTGCTCAAACACATACCTATAAATAGTAAATCAAGAGAAACTGATAATTTTGCAGTGGTCTCTTATTGATTCCCAGAGCTGTATATACAGTACCTTGGCTCAACAATATGGATGGCCCACTGGCCATTGTTAGAGAATGGTCACATGTGAGGGTCGGAAGTGTGAACGGCGAGCTCTACGCACTTTGCTAGATTTAACACTGTGTGTCATATACCGGTGAAATTTGATACACCCTGTTCCATAACTGCTCTATGAAGACAATATGTCAAAGAATTCAAAATCCTTGGGCTCTGGAGACATTAAAAGACACTTATGTGCTCAAGCTGGTACCACTGACAAGGACGCAGACCAGGGACTCCATTTGGACGATGCGGTAAAAGAGATTCAGCATCAACTGTTGAACATGTCGGCAATGCTGGCGAAGGTCGTTGCTGACTTGGAGGATCTTGCTGTAATACGCTGATTGATCATGGAGACGAACTTCACTGATATGTTTACAAGAGTGGGGGATGTCGAGAAACGGATAGACCTTGATAATTTTAACTGGCGAAACAACATCCGAATTGTTGGAATTACCGAGGACGAAGAAGGTCGAGATATGGTGAAATTCCTAGATGAACTCTTCCCGAGTCTGCTCATGGCATAACAGGTCATAAGATGGAAATCGAGCAAGCTCACAGAGTTCTGGCTCAGAGATCTGTGGAGGAAGACAGGCCACGATCCTTTCTGGCCAAATTTCTGAGATCATCCGATAAAAATCTTGTGTTATGCGAGGCGAGGAGTAAAGGAAACCTTTCTTGGAAGAACCACAGCATTCTCTTGTTCCCATTCTTTGTGAATTCAACAAGAGAGAAACATGATCGATTCAAGGAATGCAAGAAACTCTCACATCAACAGAAGATTGTTTTGCACTGATGTTCCCGGCCAAATTGAGAACAGATACTAAGGATGGCTGCAAAATATTTACACACCACAGCAAGCGATGTCAGGGCAGGGATTCCCTCTTTCCCCATTATTGTTCCGTCTTGCCCTGGAACCATTAGCAGCTGCAATAAGAAAGGAGGATGATTGTCCAGGGATGGTCGTGGGAGGTGTGGCACATAAACGTCTGCTTTACACAGATGATATTTTATTATTCATCTCTGACCCCATTAGATCTATGCCTTGCCTCCACAGAATTATTAATTCCTTTTCTAATTTCTCAGGATAGAGTCAATTGGTCAAAATCCAAAGCTTTTTTACAGCCAGGTGCCTTCCAGTGACACAAACAGGGCATTAAGTATTTGGGTATTTTATTCCCAGCAAATATGTGTGATTTAGTTAGAGTTAATTTTGACCCGTTAATAAATAGTTTGAGGGATGTGGGCAGGTGGGCTTCATTACATATATCGATGATTGGGAAGGTTAATGTTATTAAAATGAATTATATTTCAACTTCCTGCTACAGTCTCTCCCTGTAGATGTCCCCCTCTCTTATTTCAAGCAGTTTGATATCACAGTGTAGTCCTTCATTTGGAATGGTAAACGTCCCAGATTATACTTCAGTAAGTTACATAGGCTGATTGACGCAGGTGGGATAGAGCTACCCAAGATTTAGTTTTATTATTATGCATTCGGTCTCAGATATTTGGCTCACTGGTCACTTCCACCTGATAGAGCCCCTCCCTGGTTTTGTATTGAACAGGAAGTTCTTGCTCCAATTTCACCATTGCAAAGCCTTTCTATCACACTAACCGGAGAAGTTAAGTTACACCCCGTTATCTCACATTTACACTCAAAAGTGTCCAGAGTGTTTAATTCTGACATTTATTTAAATGTTGCCTCGAGCAGATGGCTGAACACAAAATTATGTGTTAATAATTCCCCTTTCTGCTGGACAGAGTGGATTGTGAGGGGGGTTACTACACTCTGTGACCTATAGGAGACTGGAGTGTTGAGATCTTCTGAAAATATGGTTCAACATTTTGGGATTCCCAGATCTCAGTTCTTCAGGTATTTACAGCTGCTCCACCTGCTCTGTACTGTTTTGGGGAGTAGCATACACCCCCCTAAAGCAGCAGATACTCTGGGAGAGGTGATTACTGCTTTTGGGAAAGGTCATGAGGCATCAGTGTATTACTCCCTGATAATTCAGAGTCTGTGGGGCGGAGCTTTAACTTCTATCAAGAGATTATTGGAGAAAGATTTAAACTTGGTATTGGAGGAGGGAGTGTGGGATAGGATTCTAAAAAACATCAGGTCTGCATCTAGAGATTCAAGGGTGCAATTTATGCAATTCAAGATTTCACATAGATTCTATTGGACCCCCTCTAGATTGTATAGGCTTGGTCTTAAAGACACACCCACCTGCTGGTGATGCCAATCAGAAGACACACTCGTTTTGCTGTGGATCTAGATACTCGTCTACATCTTTCCTCCAGCATCTTCACAAGGTCCTTTGCTGTTGTTCTGGGATTGATTTTCACTTTTCACACAAACTACGTTCATCTCTAGGAGACAGAATGCGTCTCCTTCCTGAGCGGTGTGATGACTTGTGTGGTCACATGGTGTTTATACTTGTGTACTATTGTTTGTACAGATGAACGTGGTACCTTCAGGTGTTTGGAAATTATTCCCAAGGATGAACCTGAAAGTACATAAACTAGACCTGCCAAAACTATAGTTGCTAATATTAAATCTGTGGAGTGGTTCAAAATTAGTTTTAATGACTTCAACCTTAGTGTATGAAAACTTCTGACTTCAACTATAGTATACGCAAAATAAAACAAAAAAGGCTAGGGACATAAAATCAAACCCTTCATGAGAAATTCACACTTTTACGTCTAATATATGTCATTGTAGATGTACTTGATGTCACTCTTGTTGTGAGAGGGGAAAATGAACTGGGTTTGTCTGCGAAAGTGTCACCCAATCCAGTTCCAAATGAAAAATGCAAAATTGTGCCTACAGTATGCACCAACTAAAAAAAGAAAAGCCTGATTTGTTCTAATTCCGAAAGTTTATTCTGCAACCCCAAAATGTTTCACTCTGGACAAATCGAGAGGGACTCGTTTATGTTCCTCAAAAACCTTCGATTGTTTTCGATGCTATAAAGATTCCAGGGCAGTTTGCTCTTTAGCGTGTTTCTTCTGATGAGAATTAAAACTTCCTAAATAAGCGAATCCCTCCCCGCAGATAGAGCAGCTGTAAGGTTTCTCTCCTGTATGCATTCTCAGATGGGTTTTCAGGACATCTGATCGAGCAAACGTTTTGTCACACTGAGTACATTTGTACGGTCTTTCTCCAGTGTGTGTTCTCTGGTGTTTTACTAAGTTTTCTTTTTTACTGAAACTAATCCCACAAATGCTACAGGCATAAGGCTTTTCTCCCGTATGGACTCTCAGATGAATCTTTAACCGACCTGGAGCATAAAATCTCATTCCACAATGAGAGCAGAGGTAAGGTTTCTCTCCAGAGTGCATTCTCTCATGTTCTTTCAGATGAGATTTCTGACGGAAATGTTTATCACAGTGTGAGCATTGATAGGGTTTCTCCTTAGAGTGTATTTTCTGATGTGACTTTAGACTACCTGACTCTTTAAAGGTTTTCCCACATTCACTGCACTGATACGGCCTCTCATTGGTGTGCACACGGACATGCTTCTTCAGATGGGGCTTGTGGCCGAATCTCTTCTCACAGTGAGGACACTTGTACGGTTTCTCTCCCGTGTGTGTTCTCTCATGTTCAACAAGGTTTCCTTTAGTTTTGAAACACTTGTCACACTCACTGCAGTGGAAAGGCTTTTCATCACTGTGTCTCTTCATGTGAACTTTTAGAAGAGAAGGAACAAAGAAAACCTTCCCGCACTGCTCACAGTGGAACTCCTTTGTGCTGTGCACTCTTGAATGAAGGTTCCTCTCTTGTAAGGTAGAAAATCTGCTCCCACATCTCCTACATTTAAAGAATTTCTGCTCTGTGTGTTTTCTCTCATGTCTTGCTAAAAATCCCTTTGAGGTGAATGTCTTCTCACAGGTGATGCAGGAAAGACTCTGTGCAACTGACAGCTGATCTTTCGGTGTAGAAGCCGTTTCTCCATCGGAGGATGAACCACTGATTGCATCTAAATGGAACATGATAGTAAGTCATTTTAACCATAGAACACATATGTAGTTTAAAAAGGCCCACGATATCCTGTCATGTGTCCACGGTAACAGGTTACACTGTACAATTAAATAAATTTAATGTACATACAAAATTAAGAGATAAGAAATTACAACCTTAAGGCTTAAAGGAAAGTAGAATAACCAAGAATAGTAAATCAATAACTAAATATAGCTGAAAGCAGACATTACAGGGCCAGGCACAAGTTAAATTAATAGAATACAGCATCCCTGTGATGATTTTTGCCAAAGCAGTTTAAAAGCGATAATAATAATTTGTAACTACATACAATTGCTCATAACCTTTGACCAGTAGGTCTTGCTGTCTTCAATCTGCTCAGGTAGCCTCGAGACATGGTGCCAATAACCTGCACCAAGATTCGTTTCAACACATCAAAGCATTGTAAAGATTCAGCCTCAGTTCCTGTTTGGTGTCTTGCCATCACATTCATAAGGCCTTTTCTTGGTAATGGTTTAGAATATTAAAAAATAATTATGATGTTAGCTTGGTCTGAAGATCACGTGTGAAATTTTGTGAAGATTTGACAATATTTGCAGGAGTAGCAATAAAACAGCGGACCGCCAAAATGGACCACCAGGGCATGAAAGAAATATAACAAGACACATACATGGCAATAGGCCAAACTAAACAAAGGGTATATTTATCAACTGCTATATTTGTGACCACTAGGTGGTGCTGTGCCCAAACATCTCAAGTACCCTATTTGGAATTTGGGAGAAATGTTGTCAGTACTTTATAGAATAAAACAAAAATGTTCATTTTACTCAAACACATACCTATAAATAGTAAATCAAGAGAAACTGATAATTTTGCAGTGGTCTCTTATTGATTCCCAGAGCTGTATATACAGTACCTTGGCTCAACAATATGGATGGCCCACTGGCCATTGTTAGAGAATGGTCACATGTGAGGGTCGGAAGTGTGAACGGCGAGCTCTGCGCACTTTGCTAGATTTAACACTGTGTGTCATATACTGGTGAAATTTGATACACCCTGTTCCATAACTGCTCTATGAAGACAATATGTCAAAGAATTCAAAATCCTTGGGCTCTGGAGACATTAAAAGACACTTATGTGCTCAAGCTGGTACCACTGACAAGGACGCAGACCAGGGACTCCATTTGGACGATGCGGTAAAAGAGATTCAGCATCAACTTTTGAACATGTCGGCAATGCTGGCGAAGGTCGTTGCTGACTTGGAGGATCTTGCTGTAATACGTTGATCGATCATGGAGACGAAATTCACCGATATGTTTACAAGAGTGGGGGATGTCGAGAAACGGACAGATTATCTGGAGTCATCGGAGAGGGAATTAGCTGCTAATCTGCTAACGACCAAGATAGACAAGATAGACCAAGATAGGAGTGGGTTTGGGAAAACTTGGAAGACCTTGATAATCGTAACTGGCGAAACAAAATCCGAATTGTTGGAATTACCGAGGACGAAGAAGGTCGAGATATGGTGAAATTCCTAGATGAGCTCTTCCCGAGTCTGCTCGACATAACAGGCATAAGATGGAAATCGAGCAAGCTCACAGAGTTCTGGCTCAGAGATCTGTGGAGGAAGACAGGCCACGATCCATTCTGGCCAAATTTCTGAGATCATCCGATAAAGATCTTGTGTTATGCGAGAAGTAAAGGAAAGCTTTCTTGGAAGAACCACAGCATTCTCTTGTTCCCATTCTTTGCGAATTAAACAAGAGAGAAACATGATCGATTCAAGGAATGCAAGAAACTCTCACATCAACAGAAGATTGTTTTGCACTGATGTTCCCGGCCAAATTGAGAACAGATACTAAGGATGGCTGCAAAATATTTACACACCACAGCAAGCGATGTCAGGGCAGGGATTCCCTCTTTCCCCATTATTGTTCCGTCTTGCCCTGGAACCATTAGCAGCTGCAATAAGAAAGGAGGATGATTGTCCAGGGATGGTGGTGGGAGGTGTGGCACATAAACTTCTGCTTTACACAGATGATATTTTATTATTCATCTCTGACCCCATTAGATCTATGCCTTGCCTCCAAAGGATTATTAATTCCTTTTCTAATTTCTCAGGATAGAGTCAATTGGTCTAAATCCAAAGCGTTTTTACAGCCAGGTGCCTTCCAGTGACACAAACAGGGCATTAAGTATTTGGGTATTTTATTCCCAGCAAATTTGTGTGATTTAGTTAGAGTTAATTTTGACCCTTTAATAAATAGTTTGAGGGATGTGGGCAGGTGGGCTTCATTACATATATCGATGATTGGGAAGGTTAATGTTATTAAAATGAATTATATTTCAACTTCCTGCTACAGTCTCTCCCTGTAGACGTCCCCCTCTCTTATATCAAGCAGTTTGATATCATAGTGTAGTCCTTCATTTGGAATGGTAAACGTCCCAGATTATACTTCAGTAAGTTACATAGGCTGATTGACGCAGGTGGGATAGATCTACCCAAGATTTAGTTTTATTATTATGCATTCGGTCTCAGATATTTGGCTCATTGGTCACTTCCCCCTGAGAGAGCTCCTCCCTGGTTTTGTATTGAACAGGAAGTTCTTGCCCCAATTTCACCACTGCAAAGCCTTTCTATCAAACTAACCGGAGAAGTTACACCGTTATCTCACATTTACACTCAAAAGTGTCCAGAGTGTTTAATTCTGACATTTATTTAAATGTTGCCTCGAGCAGATGGCTGAACACAAAATTATGTGTTAATAATTCCCCTTTCTGCTGGACAGAGTGGATTGTGAGGGGGGTTACTACACTCGGTGACCTATAGGAGACTGGAGTGTTGAGATCTTCTGAAAATATGGTTCAACATTTTGGGATTCCCAGATCTCAGTTCTTCAGGTATTTACAGCTGCTCCACCTGCTCTGTACTGTTTTGGGGAGTAGCATACACCCCCCTAAAGCAGCAGATACTCTGGGAGAGGTGATTACTGCTTTTGGGAAAGGTCATGAGGCATCAGTGTATTACTCCCTGATAATTCAGAGTCTGGGGGCGGAGCTTCAACTTCTCAAGAGATTATGTGAGAAAGAATTAAACTTGGTATTGGAGGAGGAGATGTGGGATAGGACTGTAAAAAACATCAGGTCTGCATCTAGAGATTCAAGGGTGCGGCTGATGCAATTCAAGATTTTACATCGATTCTATTGGACCCCCTCTAGATTGTATAGGCTTGGTCTTAATGACACACCCACCTGCTGGTGATGCCAATCAGAAGATGGAGATGCAACCATGTTTTTGGGGGTGTTTTAAGATCCAAGAATTTTGGTTGAAGGTTCAGAGTTTTATATGTGACGTCTTGGGCACTCAAATTTTATTCTGTCCCAGACTCTGTATTTTGAGCAATGGGGCGTTCATACATTTGGGGATAAACACATAAAAAATTGGGTTCTGATGAGCATTAGGATTGGCAGGCAAATTACATTAAGAGGATGGAAGATGGATGGACCTCATTTCCGGAGTGGTGTGCGGAGATGGGGAGGGTGGCGGCTTGTCAAGCAGAAGGCTGGGGGTTTGGAATTTGATTAATAGGAAGTGGGGCAACTTAGTGTTTTGGGGGACTCTCGGAAGGGGTTGTGGAGAGAGCTGTTTAGTTTTAATTATATATGATTATTATATTACTTTTTTGTTTTTCTGGGGTTTGTGTGTGTGTGTGTGTGTGTGTGTGTGTGTGTGTGTGTGTGTGTGTGTGTGTGTTCTATTTGGGACCACAGGGTTTGTAGACTACAGCTCAGCATTCAACACCATAGTTCCCTCCAAGCTTGATGTGAAACTCCGGGCTCTGGGCTTAAACAGCTCGCTGTGCAGCTGGATCCTGGATTTCCTGTCAGGCAGACATCAGGTGGTTAGAATGGGCAGCAACATCTCCTCATCACTGACCCTCAACACTGGAGCCCCACAGGGCTGTGTTCTCAGCCCACTCCTGTATTCCCTGTACACACATGACTGTGTGGCAACACATAGCTCCAATGCCATCATTAAGTTTGCTGACGATACGATGGTGGTAGGTCTGATCACTGACAATGATGAAAGAGCCTACAGAGAGGAGGTGCACACTCTGACACGCTGGTGTCAGGAGCACAACCTCTCCCTCAACGTCAGTAAAACCAAGGAGCTTGTGGTGTACTTCAGGAGGAAAGACGGAGAACACAGCCCCATCACCATTAATGGAGCACCGGTGGAGAGAGTCAGCAGCTTCAAGTTCCTCGGTGTCCACATCACTGAGGCCGTTGTGAAGAAGGCTCACCAGCGCCTCTTCTTCCTGAGACGGCTGAGGAAGTTTGGAATGAACCACCACATCCTCACACGGTTCTACACCAGCACTGTAGAGAGCATCCTGACTGGCTGCACCACCGCCTGGTACGGCAATAGCACCGCCCACAACTGCAAAGCCCTGCAAAGGGTGGTGCGAACTGCCAGAAACATCATCGGAGGTGAGCTTCCCTCCCTCCAAGACATATATAACAGGCGGTGTGTGAAAAAAGCTCGGAGGATCATCAGAGACTCACCCGAGTCATGGGCTGTTCTCACTGCTAGCATCAGGCAGGTGGTATCGCAGCATCAGGACTCGCACCAGCTGACTACATGACAGCTTCTTTCCCCAAGCAGTCAGACTGTTGAACACTTGATCTCTCACGATCAATAATCAGCACTGCACTTTATTAATCTATTATCTTGTATCACACACTGGACTGTCAAATATATTCTCCTCAATATAACTACTGTATATATATATATATATATATTTTTTTTTTATATACTCTTATTTATTTATTTTTATTGTATGTGTATTGTATATTGTGTGTATTGTAACTGTACATTGTATATAATTATTGTGTTGTGTATGTGTACATTTGATATGTAAATTGTTTTGTGTCAATATGTTGTTTACTGTAATTGGTATATGTCTCGTCACTGTCATGACTGCTGTGTTGCTCAGAACTGCACACAAGACTTTCACCAAAGGTTAAATGTTGATTCAATTAAATCAACTTTAATCAATTCAAGTACATTCGCTTGCATTGTTTAAAGGAGGAGGCCTGAAATTACATGCTAAAAATCTTAAATTCTGTTTTGATGAAGAAAGAAACTCGGAAACATCTTGGATGGCCCGCAGGGGGAGTAAATTATCAGCAAATTTTCATTTTTGGGTGAACTATTCCTTTAAGCAGAAAGCTGTATAACAATAATATGGGTCATCGTCATGGGCTCTATTTTCATGAGTGTGCGTAGAGCATTTATCCAATTTTTGTGAGAGCGCTAATTCTAAGTGAAATTTTCGTTCCAGAGCAAATGGGCGTGGGTGGGAGTTTTTGCGCTATTGTGGGTGTATTGTGTGTAAATTAAGTGCTAACACAATTTGCTATTTTCCTGAGTATTTGGTTGTTGCAATAAGACATTTCAACACCGCTTAACTCAGCAGCAAAGTCCAAATTCAGTTCCTGCATTTGCAATTTGGAGATTTCACCAGCAGATGGTGATAAAGATCATGTCTAAATTCTGAAAGTACTGAATATCAAATAATGTCCTTGATGATCGTTGTTGAAACAAAAAATTATGAGATTTTCTAGAAGTCATATTTTTTTTATTCAATTATATTATTTTATATATATTATTTTTAATAAGTCACTGCAAAAGGGGCCGGTGGAAGAAGGAGAGAGTAAAATGTTTGGATTTGGTATGATTTTTTTTAACCTCTTCGTTATTTTGATAATTCTCCATGTGTAAAAAATGAACATGTCCCATTAACAAGCACACACAAAATAATGTAATTTGAATTCTTCCAATAAGTTGCATACAGTCAATTTACAATAACAACTGCTTATGATTGTACTGTATAGGACCGAGACGGTGCCGGAGAAGAACCTCAACTGACCAGGTTGATTTTGTCAAACCCAAATTGCGCCAACACTTCATGGCCATTGACTTTGTGCTTATGTGTTAAGGCATTGCACTGCACTTAACCCTACCCAAACAGACACACACATAGAAGTACAACGGAATAGGTTTTTCTGAAGCAACCCCTAATTATTTTGTTAAAATAATAAAAAATATTAAATGCAATATTAAAAGTCAGAACACCATAACTGAGGCATTCCTGGAGTGTCAGATGACAAGGTCTTCATATGATGTGCAACTTTAAATGTTATGAAAGCAACATAAAAAAAAAAAAAAACATACCTGAAGGAAGAAAATCATTATCATCTTCATCTTTATCATGTTGAATAAAATCATCTTCATCACTCTGCTGTTCCTCTGCTGTGGTTTCTCCTCTCATCTCCATCAGGTTCCTGCAGTCCAGCAGCTTCACTGAACACATCTTCAATGGTATCTGCAGCATCTGCTGTTCTCCAGCGTTACAGACAGAAGCCAGAGACTCTGTGGAGGTTTGATCACCCTGATTACTGTCACACACACTCTCCTGAGCGTCAGTATAACAGAGTAAAGTGAGGCTGAGCTCTGAGTCCTGTGTGTCTCTGGATCTCTGATCTCTGACGCTCCACACTGAATCCTGACATTCTGTGGAGGTCCCATCAGTCACACACACTGAAGATTGACAGGAAACCTTCTCCAGCTCCTGACAAACACAACACAATCACTGTACTGACTCATCTGGACTCTTGATATATTGAACAGCTGTACAAACCTCTCCGTTCAGTGGATCTCCTCTTTCCCTCAGCTTTGCCTCCAGTAACGCCACCTCTTTCTTCAGCTGAGAGATTTCTGTCATGAAATCATCAATATCCAGCATGGACAGATCAGTTCCTACTGATTTACAGCACATCAGATCCACCTGCAAACTCATCTTCAACATCTCAAGATCACATAAATATCACAACATGAAAGACATAAACAAACACACAGCAGCTGAACATCTAAACAAACTGTGAGTTCTTCTGTCTTTGTTTAGTGAGTTTACCGGCGGACTAAAGAGCTTCATAGCGCCCCCTGCTGTACTGGAGTTACTGGAGTCACAACACAATCAACATCCATCACGAGGATTTCAGAAACATCACACGATTTTAATTAAGTTTCTAATAAATAAAGGTGTACGTGTAATTGTTACATTGAGGGTCTACGATATGCCCAGCTAACAATTTTTGGTGCCCAGAATGGACATTCTTTTTGTTTTTACATAAATATAATTGTACATAATTTTAATTTTAAAAGTCAATAATTAATCTATTTCGACTTACTGTCTTGTTCTGATCCATTTTTAACTTATTTTAACAATTAAACATCAACACACATAATATGGGTGAGTAAATGAACATGTAAGTTTTCCTAGAAACTATTTTTTGTACCTGAAAACTGATTTAGCATTTTTTAAAACACAGTACCTCCGACTTGACATTAATATTCAGATATTGAAGGAATTATTATTATTATTATTATTATTATCAAATAAGCAATGACTTCAACATTCAAGGGGTTTTCAAATAATTTGCTGAAAGTCTTAAACAAGCATTGCAGATGAGCAAACAACCTAAAAAATATATCTAGCACACACACACACACACACACACACAAATAATAGATATCTGGCTGATCTACATGTGCTATCAGAGATATGAAACCGAACATGTCACAATGTAAGGCCTAAATAAAAATAAACTATATGGATCAAACTATAAATTATACAGCATATCTCATAATATAGTGAAGACTTGGAAACATGTAAGGGGTGACAGCTTGGTCCTCAATATGGGTAATCACAACTACTCAAAAGTCAGGATAATTAGTCATAATATTTACCGTGTTCTCCTCATGGGTCGAGCAGACTTATATGCAGGAGGTTAGCTGTTTGTTGTGAACACTTCGCTTTCCGAAATCCCAAATATTTAGCTATGTTAGAGTCGCATGTTAAAATTGTGCTATACACGTCTACAACCAGATAATTGAGACAGGGTAGCTTGTTATGATCATCGCTGCAACCTTTCCGTGCCATTGGTTGGAATGCAGGTCTCACCATTTGAAAACAGAAGCAGAAGAACCAAAGTCCAATACAAAAACAACTCGAAGGAATATTTAAACTACACAAAAGTTGCCAAATAAACTAAATGAATAGTGAAATTGTTCTGTATATCAATGGTTGCCTTTACGAACCATAAAAGAAAATATATTAAAGAAAACAAAAATAGTATCAGATCAAAAATCAAAGAATCTTTCTATCTTTTAAAATATTACACAATAAAGAGTAAATTAAAGGAATTAAGGATGCATCAGGGATATTTCTACGATACTAATCTAGTCTCTGAACATTATAACCCAAGCATGACACAAAGAACACAGGACACACACAGACATAATGTCTTGCACTGCTTGTTTGGATGTTTTATAAAAAGGCATTTATGATCTAAGTCAGAAGTTTACATACACCTTAGCCAAATACATTTACAGTTTTTCCCAATTCCTGACGTTTAATCATAGAAAGCACAGAAGAAAGAGACAAGCACTGAAGTATGTACTTCATACTTGCATGAAGTATGTTTCGGCCTTTACACTGTCACTCACAGCTTCCATACAAGATTTCATCATCGCTGTGAAGTCGACGCCGATCATATAACTAATTATGAAATAAAAATGATCGATTTGAAAGAATAAATCTTACACATTTCTAATGATAATAATTCATTAAAGTATAAAGACCATTGTTCACAATTCCTGACGTTTAATCATTGAAAACATTCCCTGTCTTTGGTCAGTTCGGATCATTACTTTATTTTAAGAATGTGAAATGTCAGAATAATAGTCGAGAGAATTATTTCTTTCAGCTTTTATTTCTTTCATCAGATTCCCAGTGGGTCAGAAGTTTACAGACACTTTGTTAGTATTTGGCAGCATTGCCTTTAAATTGTTTAACTTGGGTCAAACATTTTGGGTTTCCTTCCAGAAGCTTCTCACAATAAGTTGCTGGAATTTTGTCCCATTCCTCCGGACAGAACTGGTGTAACTGAGTCAGGTTTGTAGGCCTCATTGCTCACACATGCTTTATCAGTTCTGCCCACAAATGTACTATCAGATTGACGTCAGGACTTTGTGATGCCACTCAAATATCTTGACTTTGTTGTCCTTAAGCCATTTTGCCACAACTTTGGAGGTGTGCTTGGGGTCATTGTCCATTTGGAAGACCCATTTGTGACCGAGCTTTAACTTCCTGTCTGATGTCTTGAGATGTTGCTTCAATGTATCTTCATAATGTTCCTTCCTCATGATGTCATCATCTATTTTGTGAAGAGCACCGGTCCCTCCTGCAGCACCCCCACAACATGATGCTGCACCCCCATGCTTCACGGTTGGTTCATCACTCTTTTCCCTCCAAACATAACGATGGTCATTATGGCCAAACAGTTCAATATGTGTTTCATCAGACCAGAGGACATTTCTCCTAAAGTAAGATCTTTGTCCCCATGTGCACTTGCAAACTGTAGTCTGGTTTTATTATGGTGGTTTTGGAGCAGCGGCTTCTTCCTTGCTGAGCACCTTTCAGGTGATGTCCATATAGGACTGGTTTTGCTGTGGATCTAGATACTCGTCCACCTGTTTCCTCCAGCATCTTCACAAGGTCCTTTGCTGTTGTTCTGGGATTGATTTTGCACTTTTCACACAAACTACGTTCATCTCTAGGAGACAGAATGCGTCTCCTTCCTGAGCGGTGTGATGACTGTGTGGTCACATGGTGTATATACTTGTGTACTATTGTTTGTACAGATGAACGTGGTACCTTCAGGTGTTTGGAAATTGCTCCCAAGGATGATCCAGACTTGTGGAAGTCCACAATGTTTAGTCTGAGGTCTTGGCTAATTTCTTTAGATTTTCTCGTGATGTGAAGCAAACAGCAAACTCGTGTCATGCACAAAGTAAATGTCCTAAACGACTCGCCAAAACTATAGTTGCTAATATTAAATCTGTGGAGTGGTTCAAAATTAGTTTTAATGACTTCAACCTTAGTGTATGAAAACTTCTGACTTCAACTATAGTATACGCAAAATAAAACAAAAAGGGTAGGGATATAAAATCAAACCCTTCATGAGAAATTCACACTTTTACGTCTAATATATGTCATTGTAGATGTACTTGATGTCACCCAATCCAGTTCCAAATGAAAAATGCAAAATCGTGCATACAGTATGCACCAACTAAAAAAAGAAAAGCCTGATTTGTTCTGATTCCGAAAGTTTATTCTGTAACCCCAAAATGTTTCACTCTGGACAAATCGAGAGGGACTCGTTTATGTTCCTCAAAAACCTTCGATTGTTTTCGATGCTATAAAGATTCCAGGGCAGTTTGCTCTTTAGCGTGTTTCTTCTGATGAGAATTAAAACTTCCTAAATAAGCGAATCCCTCCCCGCAGATAGAGCAGCTGTAAGGTTTCTCTCCTGTATGCATTCTCAGATGGGTTTTCAGGACATCTGGTCGAGCAAACGTTTTGTCACACTGAGTGCATTTGTAAGGTCTTTCTCCATTGTGTGTTCTCTGGTGCTGAACTAAATTACTGTGTTGACGGAAAGCCGTACCACAAACAATACAGGAATAAGGTCTTTCTCCAGTGTGTGTTCTCTGGTGATTTACTAAGCCACCATATTTACTGAAACTCTTCCCACAAACACTGCAGTAATAAGGCTTTTCTCCCGTATGGACTCTCAGATGTAGTTGGAGATGACTTGGACCAGAAAAGCTCTTTCCACAATGAGAGCAGAGGTAAGGTTTCTCTCCAGTGTGCATTCTCTCATGGAGTCTCACCTGAGATTTCTGACGGAAACATTTATCACAGTGTGAGCATTGATAGGGTTTCTCCTCAGAGTGTATTTTCTGATGTGACTTTAGACTATATGAGACTGCAAAGGTTTTCCCACATTCACTGCACTGATACGGCCTCTCATTGGTGTGCACACGGACATGTATCTTCAGATGGGGCTTGTGGCCGAATCTCTTCTCACAGTGAGGACACTTGTACGGTTTCTCTCCCGTGTGTGTTCTCTCATGAGAAACAAGGTTTCCTTTAGTTTTGAAACACTTGTCACACTCACTGCAGTGGAAAGGCTTTTCATCACTGTGTCTCTTCATGTGAACTTTTAGAAGAGAAGGAACAAAGAAAACCTTCCCGCACTGCTCACAGTGGAACTCCTTTGTGCTGTGCACTCTTGAATGCAGTTTCTTCTCTTCTGCGGTAGAAAATCTGCTCCCACATCTCCTACATTTAAAGAATTTCTGCTCTGTGTGTCTTCTCTCATGTCTTGCTAAAAATCCCTTTGAGGTGAATGTCTTCTCACAGGTGATGCAGGAAAGACTCTGTGCAACTGACAGCTGATCTTTCGGTGTAGAAGCCGTTTCTCCATCGGAGGATGAACCACTGATTGCATCTAAATGGAACATGATAGGAAGTCATTTTAACCATAGAACACATATGTAGTTTAAAAAGGCCCACGATATCCTGTCATGTGTCCACGGTAACAGGTTACACTGTACAATTAAATACATTTAATGTACATACAAAATTAAGAGATAAGAAATTACACCCTTAAGGCTTAAAGGAAAGTAGAATAACCAAGAATAGTAAATCAATAACTAAATATAGCTGAAAGCAGAAATTACAGGGCCAGGCACAAGTTAAATTAATAGAATACAGCATCCCTGTGATGATTTTTGCCAAAGCAGTTTAAAAGCAATAATAATAATTTGTAACTACATACAATTGCTCATAACCTTTGACCAGTAGGTCTTGCTGTCTTCAATCTGCTCAGGTAGCCTCGAGACATGGTGCCAATAACCTGCACCAAGATTCGTTTCAACACATCAAAGCATTGTAAAGATTCAGCCTCAGTTCCTGTTTGGTGTCTTGCCATCACATTCATAAGGCCTTTTCTTGGAAATGGTTTAGAATATAAAAAAATAATTATGATGTTAGCTTGGTCTGAAGATCACGTGTGAAATTTTGTGAAGATTGGACAATATTTGCAGGAGTAGCAATAAAACAGCGGACCGCCAAAATGGACCACCAGGGCATGAAAGAAATATAACAAGACACATACATGGCAATAGGTCAAACTAAACAAAAGGTATATTTATCAACTGCTATATTTGTGACCACTAGGTGGTGCTGTGCCCAAACATCTCAAGTACCCTATTTGGAATTTGGGAGAAATGTTGTCAGTACTTTATAGAATAAAACAAAAATGTTCATTTTGCTCAAACACATACCTATAAATAGTAAATCAAGAGAAACTGATAATTTTGCAGTGGTCTCTTATTGATTCCCAGAGCTGTATATACAGTACCTTGGCTCAACAATATGGATGGCCCACTGGCCATTGTTAGAGAATGGTCACATGTGAGGGTCGGAAGTGTGAACGGCGAGCTCTGCGCACTTTGCTAGATTTAACACTGTGTGTCATATACCGGTGAAATTTGATACACCCTGTTCCATAACTGCTCTATGAAGACAATATGTCAAAGAATTCAAAATCCTTGGGCTCTGGAGACATTAAAAGACACTTATGTGCTCAAGCTGGTACCACTGACAAGGACGCAGACCAGGGACTCCATTTGGACGATGCGGTAAAAGAGATTCAGCATCAACTGTTGAACATGTCGGCAATGCTGGCGAAGGTCGTTGCTGACTTGGAGGATCTTGCTGTAATACGCTGATTGATCATGGAGACGAACTTCACTGATATGTTTACAAGAGTGGGGGATGTCGAGAAACGGACAGATTATCTGGAGTCATCGGAGAGGGAATTAGCTGCTAATCTGCTAACGACCAAGATAGACAAGATAGACCAAGATAGGAGTGGGTTTGGGAAAACTTGGAAGACCTTGATAATCGTAACTGGCGAAACAAAATCCGAATTGTTGGAATTACCGAGGACGAAGAAGGTCGAGATATGGTGAAATTCCTAGATGAGCTCTTCCCGAGTCTGCTCGACATAACAGGCCATAAGATGGAAATCGAGCAAGCTCACAGAGTTCTGGCTCAGAGATCTGTGGAGGAAGACAGGCCACGATCCATTCTGGCCAAATTTCTGAGATCATCCGATAAAGATCTTGTGTTATGCGAGAAGTAAAGGAAAGCTTTCTTGGAAGAACCACAGCATTCTCTTGTTCCCATTCTTTGTGAATTCAACAAGAGAGAAACATGATCGATTCAAGGAATGCAAGAAACTCTCACATCAACAGAAGATTGTTTTGCACTGATGTTCCCGGCCAAATTGAGAACAGATACTAAGGATGGCTGCAAAATATTTACACACCACAGCAAGCGATGTCAGGGCAGGGATTCCCTCTTTCCCCATTATTGTTCCGTCTTGCCCTGGAACCATTAGCAGCTGCAATAAGAAAGGAGGATGATTGTCCAGGGATGGTGGTGGGAGGTGTGGCACATAAACTTCTGCTTTACACAGATGATATTTTATTATTCATCTCTGACCCCATTAGATCTATGCCTTGCCTCCAAAGGATTATTAATTCCTTTTCTAATTTCTCAGGATAGAGTCAATTGGTCAAAATCCAAAGCTTTTTTACAGCCAGGTGCCTTCCAGTGACACAAACAAGGCATTAAGTATTTGGGTATTTTATTCCCAGCAAATTTGTGTGATTTAGTTAGAGTTAATTTTGACCCGTTAATAAATAGTTTGAGGGATGTGGGCAGGTGGGCTTCATTACATATATCGATGATTGGGAAGGTTAATGTTATTAAAATGAATTATATTTCAACTTCCTGCTACAGTCTCTCCCTGTAGATGTCCCCCTCTCTTATATCAAGCAGTTTGATATCATAGTGAAGTCCTTCATTTGGAATGGTAAACGTCCCAGATTATACTTCAGTAAGTTACATAGGCTGATTGACGCAGGTGGGATAGATCTACCCAAGATTTAGTTTTATTATTATGCATTCGGTCTCAGATATTTGGCTCATTGGTCACTTCCCCCTGAGAGAGCTCCTCCCTGGTTTTGTATTGAACAGGAAGTTCTTGCCCCAATTTCACCATTGCAAAGCCTTTCTATCACACTAACCGGAGAAGTTACACTCAAAAGTGTCCAGAGTGTTTAATTCTGACATTTATTTAAATGTTGCCTCGAGCAGATGGCTGAACACAAAATTATGTGTTAATAATTCCCCTTTCTGCTGGACAGAGTGGATTGTGAGGGGGGTTACTACACTCTGTGACCTATAGGAGACTGGAGTGTTGAGATCTTCTGAAAATATGGTTCAACATTTTGGGATTCCCAGATCTCAGTTCTTCAGGTATTTACAGCTGCTCCACCTGCTCTGTACTGTTTTGGGGAGTAGCGCACACCCCCCTAAAGCAGCAGATACTCTGGGAGAGGTGATTACTGCTTTTGGGAAAGGTCATGAGGCATCAGTGTATTACTCCCTGATAATTCAGAGTCTGGGGGCGGAGCTTCAACTTCTCAAGAGATTATGTGAGAAAGAATTAAACTTGGTATTGGAGGAGGAGATGTGGGATAGGACTGTAAAAAACATCAGGTCTGCATCTAGAGATTCAAGGGTGCGGCTGATGCAATTCAAGATTTTACATCGATTCTATTGGACCCCCTCTAGATTGTATAGGCTTGGTCTTAATGACACACCCACCTGCTGGTGATGCCAATCAGAAGATGGAGATGCAACCATGTTTTTGGGGGTGTTTTAAGATCCAAGAATTTTGGTTGAAGGTTCAGAGTTTTATATGTGACGTCTTGGGCACTCAAATTTTATTCTGTCCCAGACTCTGTATTTTGAGCAATGGGCCGTTCACACATTTGGGAATAAACACATAAAAAATTGGGTTCTGATGAGCATTAGGATTGGCAGGCAAATTACATTAAGAGGATGGAAGATGGATGGACCTCATTTCCGGAGTGGTGTGCGGAGATGGGGAGGGTGGCGGCTTGTCAAGCAGAAGGCTGGGGGTTTGGAATTTGATTAATAGGAAGTGGGGCAACTTAGTGTTTTGGGGGACTCTCGGAAGGGGTTGTGGAGAGAGCTGTTTAGTTTTAATTATATATGATTATTATATTACTTTTTTGTTTTTGTTTTTCTGGGGGGTTTTTGTGTGTGTGTGTTCTATTTGGGACCACAGGGTTTGTAGACTACAGCTCAGCATTCAACACCATAGTGCCCTCCAAGCTTGATGTGAAACTCCGGGCTCTGGGCTTAAACAGCTCGCTGTGCAGCTGGATCCTGGATTTCCTGTCTGGCAGACATCAGGTGGTTAGAATGGGCAGCAACACCTCCTCATCACTGACCCTCAACACTGGAGCCCCGCAGGGCTGTGTTCTCAGCCCACTCCTGTATTCCCTGTACACACATGACTGTGTGGCAACACATAGCTCCAATACCATCATTAAGTTTGCTGACGATACGATGGTGGTAGGTCTGATCACTGACAATGATGAAAGAGCCTACAGAGAGGAGGTGCACACTCTGACATGCTGGTGTCAGGAGCACAACCTCTCCCTCAACGTCAGTAAAACCAAGGAGCTTGTTGTGGATTTCAGGAGGAAAGACGGAGAACACAGCCCCATCACCATCAATGGAGCACCGGTGGAGAGAGTCAGCAGCTTCAAGTTCCTCGGTGTCCACATCACTGAGGAACTCACATGGTCCGTCCACACTGAGGCCGTTGTGAAGAAGGCTCACCAGCGGTGAGGGTGGTGCGAACTGCCAGAAACATCATCGGAGGTGAGCTTCCCTCCCTCCAAGACATATATAACAGGCGGTGTGTGAAAAAAGCTCGGAGGATCATCAGAGACTCACCCGAGTCATGGGCTGTTCTCACTGCTAGCATCAGGCAGGTGGTATCGCAGCATCAGGACTCGCACCAGCTGACTACATGACAGCTTCTTTCCCCAAGCAATCAGACTGTTGAACACTTGATCTCTCACGATCAATAATCAGCACTGCACTTTATTAATCTATTATCTTGTATCACACACTGGACTGTCAAATATATTCTCCTCAATATAACTACTGTATATATATATTTTTTTTATATACTCTTATTTATTTATTTTTATTGTATGTGTATTGTATATTGTGTGTATTGTAACTGTACATTGTATATAATTATTGTGTTGTGTAAGTATGTGTACATTTGATATGTAAATTGTTTTGTGTAAATATGTTGTTTACTGTAATTGGTATATGTCTCGTCACTGTCATGACTGCTGTGTTGCTCAGAACTGCACACAAGACTTTCACCAAAGGTTAAATGTTGATTCAATGAAATCAACTTTAATCAATTCAAGTACATTCGCTTGCATTGTTTAAAGGAGGAGGCCTGAAATTAAATGCTAAAAATCTTAAATTCTGTTTTGATGAAGAAAGAAACTCGGAAACATCTTGGATGGCCCGCAGGGGGAGTAAATTATCAGCAAATTTTCATTTTTGGGTGAACTATTCCTTTAAGCAGAAAGCTGTATAACAATAATATGGGTCATCGTCATGGGCTCTATTTTCATGAGTGTGTGTAGAGCATTTATCCAATTTTTGTGAGAGCGCTAATTCTAAGTGAAATTTTCGTTCCAGAGCAAATGGGCGTGGGTGGGAGTTTTTGCGCTATTGTGGGTGTATTGTGTGTAAATTAAGTGCTAACACAATTTGCTATTTTCCTGAGTATTTGGTTGTTGCAATAAGACATTTCAACACCGCTTAACTCAGCGCAAAGTCCAAATTCAGTTCCTGCATTTGCAATTTGGAGATTTCACCAGCAGATGGTGATAAAGATCATGTCTAAATTCTGAAAGTACTGAATATCAAATAATGTCCTTGATGATCGTTGTTGAAACAAAAAATTATGAGATTTTCTAGAAGTCATATTTTTTTTATTCAATTATATTATTTTATATATATTATTTTTAATAAGTCACTGCAAAAGGGGCCGGTGGAAGAAGGAGAGAGTAAAATGTTTGGATTTGGTATGATTTTTTTTAACCTCTTCGTTATTTTGATAATTCTCCATGTGTAAAAAAATGAACATGTCCCATTAACAAGCACACACAAAATAATGTAATTTGAATTCTTCCAATAAGTTGCATACAGTCAATTTACAATAACAACTGCTTATGATTGTACTGTATAGGACGAGACGGTGCCGGAGAAGAACCTCAACTGACCAGGTTGATTTTGTCAAACCCAAATTGCGCCAACACTTCATGGCCATTGACTTTGTGCTTATGTGTTAAGGCATTGCACTGCACTTAACCCTACCCAAACAGACACACACATAGAAGTACAACGGAATAGGTTTTTCTGAAGCAACCCCTAATTATTTTGTTAAAATAATAAAAAATATTAAATGCAATATTAAAAGTCAGAACACCATAACTGAGGCATTCCTGGAGTGTCAGATGACAAGGTCTTCATATGATGTGCAACTTTAAATGTTATGAAAGCAACATAAAAAAAAAAAACATACCTGAAGGAAGAAAATCATTATCATCTTCATCTTTATCATGTTGAATAAAATCATCTTCATCACTCTGCTGTTCCTCTGCTGTGGTTTCTCCTCTCATCTCCATCAGGTTCCTGCAGTCCAGCAGCTTCACTGAACACATCTTCAATGGTATCTGCAGCATCTGCTGTTCTCCAGCGTTACAGACAGAAGCCAGAGACTCTGTGGAGGTTTGATCACCCTGATTACTGTCACACACACTCTCCTGAGCGTCAGTATAACAGAGTAAAGTGAGGCTGAGCTCTGAGTCCTGTGTGTCTCTGGATCTCTGATCTCTGACGCTCCACACTGAATCCTGACATTCTGTGGAGGTCCCATCAGTCACACACACTGAAGATTGACAGGAAACCTTCTCCAGCTCCTGACAAACACAACACAATCACTGTACTGACTCATCTGGACTCTTGATATATTGAACAGCTGTACAAACCTCTCCGTTCAGTGGATCTCCTCTTTCCCTCAGCTTTGCCTCCAGTAACGCCACCTCTTTCTTCAGCTGAGAGATTTCTGTCATGAAATCATCAATATCCAGCATGGACAGATCAGTTCCTACTGATTTACAGCACATCAGATCCACCTGCAAACTCATCTTCAACATCTCAAGATCACATAAATATCACAACATGAAAGACATAAACAAACACACAGCAGCTGAACATCTAAACAAACTGTGAGTTCTTCTGTCTTTGTTTAGTGAGTTTACCGGCGGACTAAAGAGCTTCATAGCGCCCCCTGCTGTACTGGAGTTACTGGAGTCACAACACAATCAACATCCATCACGAGGATTTCAGAAACATCACACGATTGTGATGGGGGGGGGGGTGTCTGAAAAAAATTTGGGGACATTTCGAGGAACGCTGTAGCAGGAGTTAGAAAAGTAGGTTTTAAATGAAATTCAAAATGGCAGATAGAAAGTATACCAAAATTGCTTCCATTGTACTCAGCATGACCTAAGGATTGTAAAGTGACCATGAAAATAGGAACATTCGAGTATCATCATCTTCAGTATGCCACAAGAAATGTAAAGTTCCAAGCCTCATGATTTTAGAACAAACTATTAAGAAGTTATCAATAAAAATAGCCATTTTTTTCCTGACCAGTAGGTGGTGCTGTGCCAAAACCTCTCAGGTACCCTTCAGCTCATGGTTATGATCCCACAAGCAACATTTTGTGTAAAACGGACGTACATCTTAAGAGGAGTTAATAAAAGTTGGTTGTAGTAGAGCAGAAAGTGAAATCAAGTTATACATTTGAGTCGGCATGAGCCAAGGAATCAGAGGAAAAATGATTTTGTTTCTGAGCCTTACTGTTCAAACTCTAAAACTACAAACAGAAGTGCAACTTTAAACTCTTGGCGGCATTAGAAGGTTTGAGACAGAGGCCTTAAATTTGCCAAAAGAATAATCGATAACAGCTCTCAGCTGCCATTCTCCCCAGATACACGCTTAGATCCTGCACACCTAAAGTATTTCAAGACCTGGAATTTATTGTGAATGGATCAAAACTAAGTATATGATCTCACTTTGTCAGATAACTGCTTGGACATTTATGGTCGACTAAATGTGTGTGGGTAGATGAAATGTATAGTACAATAAATGTGTGCGTTACTCTTACCAACACTGATTTTGTTTTTGGTTCCATGACCTGATATAAGGTTTGAACTTATGCATGCCCTAATGATAATCAGCACAAAAGAGAGAACCCAGAGGTCTGGATCCTGGTTTGCTGCTCTTCTCTACTGTTTGCTAGATGACCAAATATCTGAGTTAGGACCTCATGCCTGCTCACTCTGTCGCACCCAGGGACGGATTACCAACTGGGCCAATGGGGCCAGTGCCCAGTGGCCCTTGACTACCATGGGGTGTCCTGGGCTTTAAGGCTGTGTGATCTAGTTTGGTGATCCCCCCACAGGGTATGATTTTTTTGATAGCTCTGTTTTTATTTATGTCTGGAACCTCTGCAGTCATTGACTTGTTGAATTGAATAAGCTAATCAAGTTCATCAAGGTTGCTTTAATTGGACTCTGAGATACTCTAGCATAGAAATGTTTTATCTGGAAGAGCTGAACACATTTCATAAAGAAAATTGCTTTAGTTTTCATCAAATAATACATTCAAGATGAACTGGATCTGACAAATCAATAGGAACCCAACATTATTCTAAAATAATATCCCCCTCTATCCAGTATTTGATCAAACCTGGGCAGTACAAATGTACATATGGACATATGGAACAATAAGGGCGTTTCATTCTCTCCTCTTGAAATATTGGTTTTATAAGCATTATATTGGTGGATCAGTTATTTAAGTTTAAGGCTCTTTGTTACGTATACCTGTAACATCAGGGGAATATGCTAAAGTATTTGGTGCAATATCAGCAGAAATCTGCCATTTAAACAACAGCCGAGAACAAATAGGTCAGCGGGGGGCAGTAAGCACAACCAAAGTGAGACTCTCTAAAAGTGTCAGTCTGATGCAGGCATGCATAGACACGTCCTTAGAGAAACCCTTATAATAAGTCTAGCTCAGTCAGATGGACATATTCAGTTGCAAAATGGATTACTGAGGACTTTATAAATTAAATCAATTAATCGGTCAGTCATGCAATACATTTTATCCCTAGTACAGGTGGTGTCAAGGGTTCGCCAAGCCCATGATTGGTGGGAACCCCCCCCAGGATTTACCCAAAATCCAGCATAGAGGGGTTCAGTGAATGTGGTCTGAAATCTGCATATGTGTGTGAATGTGTGTGTGTCAGAGATGTTGTGGACAGAGTGGAAGCGGACCAGTACAGATACGCTCCTATTCTGTTAGAGGGGGTGAAGGGGCAGGTACAAAAGTTTTGACTGTGCCAGGCACCAAAACTCCTATTAAAGCAGATTAGATTCCAGGACATTTCATTGTGTCCAAACATACGGGCATCACTCCTGCTGATTCTTTTATATACCACTGTCATATGAGCACCTCTCAGCCCTCTCATTCAGCCTCCCAGTAACAGTGTCCAATCTGACACTTTCTACACAGAACCTGAGGAAAGAACCCTTCAAATCATATGTTAGAAAGTGTTATTCTGTTATGTCTCAAACCACTCAGGCCGGAGACCCAGAATAAAGGTGATCTGGTTGTGCCTACTAGGTGGGTTTTTTGAGTAATGAATTTTTTTGCATATAATGGACTTCATTTGCAACCAACGGGTTGAAGGTCCAAATCAATGCAGTTTCAAAGGGCTTCAAAGGCTCTACACGATCCCAGCCAAGGAATAAGGGTCAAACCATCGGTCATTTTCTAAAGAAAAATAAACATTTATATACTTTTTCTGCTTCTGCACGATGTATTACATTATCACATTAGAAAGGTCACGCGCGTGTTGTAGGTGGAAGTACCGACCCAGTGTTAAAATGAACATGCGAAGACTAAATCAAACGCACTTTTACAAAAATAAATATAAAACGTCGGACAAATAGAAGTTTTTCGGCATTGGGTCAGTACTTCCAGCTATGTCACAAGCGACGTGATGAATTAATATGCCATGCAGAAGCAGACTACCGAAGTCGAGCATTTGTGGTTAAAAAGTATATACACATTTAAAAAAAAAAAAATTATAAAATGGCCGATGGTTTGGCTAGATAAGACCCTTATTCCTCGTCTGGGTGTAGAGCCTTTGAAACTGCATTGGTGCAGAAGACATCCATTAATCCACTAGAGTCATATGGATTACTTTAATGGTGGAGCTTAAAAAATTTGGCACCCATTCACATTTCATGGACCTACAGAGCTGAAATATTATTCCAAAAATCTTCATTTGTGTTCAGCAGAATTCTTACACATCTGGAATTGCATTAGGGCAAGTAAAATATGAGAGAATCTTTGGGTGAACTATCCCATTTGGATGTGTTTTTGGTGACTTGACCACAAGTGGACAAGTGAGACACGTCACTGTTTACACATGCTCATAATATACATCTTTTCAGTTCCAATTTAAACATTTTATTGATTAAAAATATACAACAGAGAAAAAAAAACACAACACATCGAATCAACATTTAACACCTACTAATTTCCCTCCCCAATCACCAACCCCACCCTGACACCAATGACCGTCCCTGTGGTCACACACACACACACACACACACACACACACACACACACACTCATAAATTGTATATAATATAATATAATATACACTCACCTGCATCTTTATTAGGTACACCTGTACACCTTTATTCATGTGATTATCTAATCAACCAATCGTGTGGCAGCAGTGCAATGCATAAAATCATGCAGATATGGGTCAGGAGCTTCAGTTAATGTTCACATCAACCATCATAATGAGGAAAAAAACAATTCGACCATGACATGATTGTTGGTGCCAGATGGGCTGGTTTGAGTATTTCTGTAACTGCTGATCTCTTGGGATTTTCACACACAACAGTCTCTAGAGTTTACTCAGAATGGCACCAAAAACAAAAAACATCCGGTGAGTGGCAGTTCTGTGGACGGAACCACCATGTTGATGAGATGGAGGTCATTGGAGAATGGTCAGACTGGTTGAGCTGACAGAAAGGCTACAGTAACTCAGATAACCCCTCTGTATGGTTGTAGTGTGCAGAATAACATCTCAGAATGCACAACACGTCGAACCTTGAGGCAGATGGGCTACAACTGTAGAGGACCACATCGGGCACTTTATTAGGACCATAGTGTTCCTAATAAAGTGTTAGGTGAGTGTATATCACACATACCATGTGTCATGCCAAAGCTTTGGATTTAGACCAGTTAACTCAAAATTAACATTTATGCATTTGGCAGATGCTTTTTTTAATCCAAAGTGACTTACAGAGCACTTATTACAGGGACAATCGCCCTGGAGCAACCTGGAGTTAAGTGCCTTACTCAAGGACACAATGGTGGTGACTGTGGGGATCAAACCAGCAACCTTCTGAGTACCAATGTATTATACAGTGCACTTATTACAGGGACAATCCCCCTGGAGCAACCTGAAGTTAAGTGCCTTACTCAAGAACACAATGGTGGTGACTGTGGGGATCAAACCAGAAACCTTCTGCTTAACAGTTTAGTGTTTTAGCCCACTACGCCACCACCAGATGATAAAATATAATACGTGTAAAGCAAAAGCTTATGCGCCACACGCATATCAGGTCAATTCTCTGAGGCTATCTGATGACATTCGATGCTTCAGCTCTACCTCTGCATTTTTAATATTCCCTTCCAACTCTTCAACTTTGATGTTTTGGTAAATGAGGCAAGACTGTATGATCCGACCCCTAAGAATCGCCTTGAGTGCCTTCCAAGGCATGCCCACAGAGGATACCATGGACCAGTTGGTCTCCATATTAGACATTGATTTCAGCCTTTAGCATTTGTTGGAAATCAGGATTTTGCAAAAGGGAAACATTAAAGTGCCAACTATATGATTTATTTTGAGAAATCTTTTGATGGATTCAGTCCTTGATCAAAGTCTCCTCCCAATATTATATCATAAGGGGTGCCAGCAGCTTGCAACATCCCTTCAAGATCTATAAAAAAAGCCTTGATCATCAACCTTAGGTGCGTAAATAGTAGCCAAACTCAACCTATGCCCCTGAATTTCTACTAAAACTATAATGACTATTACTGATTTTAATCAGTTTGAGACATTTGAATTGTCAATGCTTACTTATCAATGTAATGACTCCCCTGCTCTTACTTTAGCCAGCACTAAAGAAAACATGTCCACCCCATATCTTCCCAAAGTTTTCAGCTTCCTATGGGAAAAGATGTGTTTCTTGAAGAATCATATTTCCAATATTTAAGAAAATAAATAACTTTCGTTCTTTTTATGGGGTGCCCCAACCCATGCACATTCCACGTGGAGAGAGACAATCCACTCATCTTAAAGGTGGGGTATGTGATTTGCAAAACGGCCGGCAGATTTTGAAAATACACAACTCATAAGGTCCTACCTTCTCTCCTCCAACGCTGGCCCTGACTCCACCCATTCGAAAAACATGGACGCCCAATCATGCACGAGCGAAAACTCAGATGCGCGAGAGCGAGCCAGGCTAGCATAGGTTGGAGTTTCTGCATGACGTCACCATTTACCTGCTACGACCGTCAACATGGCACAACATTCTGCGGTAAGTTGCACCAGATATTATTAACATTCAACAGTCACATAAATCATTAGTATTGTTAGAAAATTGATGTTTTTGAAATGTAAATATATTGGACGTCCTGGTTGTCACCGAAGTTTATGGCTAAATATAGGGCTGACCGATATAACGTTATCAGATGAGATTGTTATGCGCATCTCGTCAGTAAAGCACATAACAAAGTGCATTCATTGATTAGTAAATCGCCATCAGCTGCTTTCAGATGGAGCGGCGTATACTACACAGAGCCGTAGTTCACTAACAAGCTGGGCCGTGATAATGAAGGGTAAATTGCCCAGCTTGTCAGTGATGAACTACAGCTCTGTGTAGTAAATGCCGCTCCATCTGAAAGCAGCTGATGGCGATTTCCAACTAATAAAGGAAACGACTTTACTGACGAGATGACCATAAAAATCCAGCATATATAAGAAATTGAAAAATTTGAATATCGTGCAGAAGATCATGTATTTCATTTTTTTGCACGATATTCGATATTCTAATTTTTCGAGTTTCACATGTATATCACCCAGCCCTATCTAAATAGCATAGTCTCTCAAAATTAGCTAAATGGCCTTAGTCTGGTCATCAATGCTTTGGCTAATACTAGGTAAGCATAGTTTACTACTCTGGCTTTTCTTGTTCAACAATTGTGATTTTTGAGAGATTACATTGTGTGTACTATTCACACCCTACCCTTTTGTTGACTTATTATGTTTATTTACTTATGTATTCTGTTTCACTTCAGAGCTTGCAGGTAGAGACCACAAGTGCAGAGCCATTACTCGATCAGAGTTGTGGAAGAGGACGGGGTAGAGGCAGAGGACAGAGCAGAGGACGTGGCAGTGGACAGAGCAGAGGACGTGGCAGTGGACAGAGCAGAGGACGTGGCAGTGGACAGAGCAGAGGACGTGGCAGGGGCTTGATGATCGACCTGACTCAAGAGGATATTGACAGAGTTGCACAGCTTCAAATCCAGCTACACACACTTGAACGGGTATTTAAAACAGTTTCCAATGTTATGTTATTAGTATAAAAATTATAATGAACAATGAATGGCAACATTTATTTTATTATTTTCAGGCCAGAATTCAACAGTTAAATTTGGAACAGTCACATGAGTTGCTGGAGCAGTACCTAAATAGGGAACCGAGCATGATGTTCGACTTAGACCGCATCATCTCAGGAACACCTTCAGCTGACAGACCCATTTCGCCAACCCCAGAGCAACACACTTGGTGTGTTTGCATCCACTGCTGGGATATGCCAACAGACGCAGAACGAAAATGCTGTGGGCAGACCCCAGACAACTGCACATCCTTGCTGCCACACCTGTTTGTCCTGCAGGAAGGTGTCCTGCGCTTGGCCAGACGTATATGGAATGATGTCCGGGCTGAGGAAGATGCTGCTGAACCTGGGGAAGCCAATAAACAATTTCGATATGCAGCCTACAGACAGTATGTAGTTTGGCAACACGGCGCCTTGGGAGAAGGACGAAGGGTGGTCATTCCCAGCTGTTGTGTCTGGAGGGTTCGGGACAAATACACAGACCCTTTTAATCAATACAGAGGCTTCCTCCCTAGCAGGGTGTAGTGAGTAGTATACCTCACAACTCTTTTCTGTTAGATAGTTCTATGATCACTGTTACTGTTGTTTCTGTTGTTACTGTTTGTAAATTTTACAGAAGTGTTTACCATGCAAGTAAATTATTGTTTCTGAACATAATTTGTGCCTTGTTTTTACCAAACAATTAACAACTGAATTAAAAAAAATATATTTTATTTCAATTTCACCATGGCAAAAGCCTAACATAACAATCATCATACACAAAATACGGGGGTCATTTCTCTCAGGTTTTGAAGACCTGTCAAGTGTGGGTGCTGTGGTGTGTAGTAGTTCAGTAATTTATTTTTCACGAAGCTACCATGCTCTACCAAGAAATAGAAAAAGAAAACCAAATTACAAATGTATAGGTAAACAATTTATGACAATTCAATTAGATACATCAGGTAAAAGGTACATAGTGAACAGTCAGTACATGATCAGGAACTAATATAATACGGGGAAAAAGTCTACATAAATGCATGTGCAGAATTGAGTTTTGAGGTTGACTTACCGACGGGGGCCTGGCTCCAGGCTAGCTCTGATCTGCCGGGGCCTGTGCTGTAAACACAGAACACACCACAATTCCAATAATTGTACCCTTGAATATATATATAAAAAAAAACATGTCTTGTCCCTTTCCAAGAGTATTAAAGTGAACTGATATCAGCAGCATTGAGAAAACGTAAATGTCAAATAAACAGCTACTATTCAAAACTTCAATGCCATTGAAGAAACTAACCTAAGCCTCTGCTCACTTGCTTCTGCAAGAGTTCCTCAACACTTGGGGCAGGGATACCAGATAGGACTCCCAGCCTGCGTGGATCTTCTGGTCTTGAGGGTCTGGACTGTGCCAACCCCCTCTGAGCAGTCAGCCTTCGGTGCAGGATGGTGCTCTGTAATGCAGGAATGTAGCTGTAGTCCTTGTCCACTTTAATTGTGTACAGCCGCCACGTCCTCGTCCTCTTATTATACAGCTTGCCAAACCTGAAAACAGGGAGATGGGACTCAGAGAAAGGTTTGTGTGTAACAAAGTGATTACACCTGGTGTACACACTAAGCCAAATGAAGGAAGCATCATGAAATATTTCCAGTAGCCAGGAAAACCAAGGGCAAGCATTAAAATAATAATTATGGAACCAATATACAGTAAAAGTACACTATGACTTACGTGGAATTGATAATGTCGTTGAATTCTTCTTGAATTATTGACTTTGTGTTTAGATCCAGCGATGATATACTAAAGGGCATAAGGGTGATGCGCTATGACATCATCAGTGCTATCACCTTAGTGGCAAATGTGTGAAATTAAATTATAAAGGCTAAAACTTTCCTGGTAATACCCTAACCGTTATGTGTGTAAAACAACACAGCGTGTTTCCTGAGTCAATCCACCTGTGTGTTGGAATGATTACTCCCTGTGGCATCAGCAGAGGAAGTGTATTCTTGCTGGACCTTCTAACATCTAGCAACAAGGGGCCAGACAACAGGAATCGACTTGCCCTGGCAGAAGATACCAGAGGAAACGTTCATTCCAACCAACACATCGCAAATCCAACAGACATAATCATAACATCATATAACAGCTTTTATCAATAAAAACTGTCAAGGTATGACCAGGAAAGGTTGAGTCTTGTATATTGTTTTTATTGAATCTAATAAAAACAATATATCTAAGCTTACAGTTATTTGGAATACTTACTATTGTCAACAATGTCTTTGTGTTAGTTTACCTTGTATTCAACTCCCCAAAAGCAACCTCGTGGGCTCTCTTGCAATTCTTCAACCTCCGCGATTGCAATGTCATCATCTCTGCACAACACAATGAGCACAAATCAGTTAAGCTTTCCAACAATATGAAAAACAACTCACCACATTTTCTGCAGCGAGAACTATGAAAAAAATAGAAAGTTTGATGTACACAAAAGACAAACTGCTCCTGAAAAAAATATCATCTTGACCACATTTGTTTACATATTATATAAAGAATCAATTATTGGATAAGCAGAAAAAAAATAATATCTATTAAAGACTTTACTGCAGTGTTCTAGCAGTGTTCTAGACTCACTAGTCAAACAGTGCATTCACCTGTCAGACAATTTTTCAGAGCAAATTGTTGACACAGCAGGAGGAGGGGGTCGCATACCACTCTTGAAAGGTGTAGAGCTGATTTTCTCATAACTGTAAAAAAAAAAAGAACATAGCCAGCCCTGGCGTCTGTACAGCGGTCTTCTATTCAAAACAGGATTCATAGAAATGTGGAACAACCCCACTAGCACTATAAAAGCTCTATTCTCCATACATAAATACAATCGCTCACATCAGCTTCCTCCCCAAACAGGTTGTTTAGCTAGCTAGTTCATCATATGGCTGGGCTATAACGTTAGAACAGCTACAATTCTCATGCGCATATCGTCAGTAAAGACAGTTCCCTGATTAAATACTACTAGTTAATCGGCTTCTCACCTGTCAAGCAGAAAAAATGCCACAGCCGCATCTGTTGTTAGTCCTTCCTGGTCCTTCAGTTGCCGCCAACATTTAAAAGCATCGCCTAGAATGACCCTTGTTTTTGACCTTTCTCTTTCGGCCGTTTTGTTCGCAATTGCTCTCTCGAAAATAGATTTTCTTTTCTGTGATGGTGTCTTGTCTGCCATTCTACAAACGGAAGCAACTACACCTTCTCCTTCTCTCTCTCTCTCTCTCTCTCTCTCTCTCTCTCTCTGTACCGGGGCGACTTGCACTTCCTGTTACTGGGTCACGAGCTTTGAGTATGCGCACGAACGGGACACGCAGCCAGGGTGGTGGGGGAGGGGGCATGGTACTGACCATTTGATTGACACATTTTCTGTCCAATGATTCTAGATGGTCTTGAAAATGATCGGCTGGAGTTTTTCGAGTCCTGCCCGTTCCACAGATGATTAAATTGCTTAATTTTCATTTCAGTGCTTCTAATTTACAGCCAGTAAGTGGGTTAGGAATAGGATTTCAAGTTATTTTGAAATAATGGTCAAAAAAGAAAATCACATACCCCACCTTTAACATTTGACATATTATAGAAAAAATGGTGAACATCAAAAATAAAATTATAACAACCACATTCCAACATTAGTACACCAGAGTCAAACCCCGACCCCCCAAGCAAAACAAACAGAAAAAAGAAAAACGTGCAACTGCGCCAATCGGTGTCCATCCCTCTAAACTCAAACAGTCCATATATGCCTACGAGAGCCCCACGACAACCCCGCTTAAGTCCGGTGCTTCTATACAAATTTTGTGAGACATAATTACACAACAGAAACATTCTATAAAACAATATCCAGCAATAGGAAGCATTAGCACAAAGAACATGTACATTCATCCACATAACGGTTCCGAAGGCGTGTTCCTCCACAAAACAAACTCCAGCCAATAGGCGCAACCAGCACAATAAGAGAAACAAAGAAGGTGCCCAGTTTCCTCGTACAGACAAGTTAATGTTCAGTGAGTCAAGCTCACTTGGCTGTTACACAAGTGGAACAGATGCCCAAATTACGCCAATATCTTGCAAGAAATATTCCACAGAACAAACTCCAACCAATAGGAGGCATAAGCACAAAGAACGTGTAGATTCATCCACAAACTGTCCCGAAGGAGACTCCAGCCGCTAGGTGCAACCAGCACAGGTTACTCGGACAGTCAAGTGAATGTTCAGTGAGTCAGACCCACTCGGCTGTATCAAGAGCATCACACAATGACTTACTCATTCCATTGACTTTATGAATGACATCGCTTGCTGTGGGCATGTAAATATTTTGCGGCCATCCTTGGCATCCATTGACATCTATATAGGAGTGGTGGTGGTGTAGTGGACTAAAGCACTGAACTGGTAATCAGAAGGTTGTAGGTTCGATCCCCACAGCCACCACCATTGTGTCCTTGAGCAAGGCACTTAACTCCAGGTTGCTCCGGGGGGATTGTCCCTGTAATAAGTGCACTGTAAGTCGCTTTGGATAAAAGCGCCAAATGTAAAATGTAATGTAAATCTATTCTCAATTTGGCTGGGAACATCAATGCAATAGAGACCTTCCGTTGATGCAAGAGTTCTTTGCATTCCTTGAATCGATCATGTTTCTCTCATTGAATACGCAATGTCTAGGAACAAGAAAATGTTGTGGTTTTTCTAAGAAAGCTTATGTCAACTTGTTCATCAGTTGATGCTGAATCTCTTTCACCGCACTGTCCAAATTGATTCCCTGGTATGCAGCCTTGTCAGGGGTATCAGCTTCAGCATGTAACTGTCTTTTAATGTCTCCAGAGCCAGAGGACTTTGAATTTTCCTCATATTGTCTTCCTAGAACAGTCAAGAATCAGAGTATCTTGAATCTCAACGGTTTATGACATAGAAAGTATTAAAACTAGCAAAGTGCGCAGAGCTCGCCAATAAAACGTCTGACCCTCGCATGGTGCCACGAGACCCATAATATACATCTTTTGACCACTTGTGTTAGGATTTCCAGGGGAGGGTCTCTGATTTAGTTACAACATAATTAATTACATAAAATGTATTAATGCATGATAATAAAGTGCAAAAAAGAAAGCTAAAACCAGCCCACCCTTTCTCTTAATTATACATGCATTTAATCCAAGCACAAACTGGTTTAAAGCAGAACTCAATTATTTTAGTGAAGTACCTGTATTAACGGAGCAGCACTTGATTGACAGGTGAGTGAGATAGGAGCTTAGCTGCTGTATTTGAACAGATGAGAATTTACATATGAGCGCAATGTGATCACATGAATTTTCAACCTCTTCTAAAATGTAATTGATGTGGACAAATCTCAAAACGTTTTGGACCACGTTTACATGTCTTTTCAAACAGTCCGCCTAAAATGTGAAAACAGGTGTAAAAGAAAAAAGTGACAGTGAGAGAGTGAAAAAGAGGCTTAATGCTTTGCATGCATGTCTGTAAGGAAGCACTCTTGGCTCATTTAAACATGCCTAAGTAAGTGTATGGGATTTTTGGTCAATGAAGGTGAGAGATGGAAAAACCATAAGTCAGTCAGAAAAGTCAGAGAAGTCTGAAGGTCTGTGTTGAGTTTGGTAAATGTAGCTTTTAAAGCTGTAGAATGATACAATTAGAAATGTTGGTCTTGGTTTACGGATTTTGGAAAAACCCTAATCCAAGTTTGTAGAATAACAGCATGTTAGCTTTGTCACAACAAATATAGGTAAATATCTGAATGTACATACTATTTGTGGTTGACTCACGGGGAAGTCTGACACAGAGACACAGAGGTGAGAAAATAAAGACCAAATCCAGCATAGAGGGGTTCAGTGAATGTGTTGTTGAATGTGTGCAAGTGTGTGAGAGTGTGTGTGTCAGAGACGCTGTAGAAGGACAGAGTGCCAGCCGACCAGTCCAGATACACTCCTACTCTGTTAGAGCGACATGAAGGGGCACGTATTTTAATGTTCTTATTTTTGTGCGACACAATGAATCGATTATCAGAGCAAATCAGTCTCCAGGACTTTTCATTGCATCCAAACTCAGAGGCTCCATCTGCTTTCCTGTTGATTCCTTTATATGCCAGTGATATATCAGCATCTCCGCTCCATTCACTCTCCCAGTAACAGCGCCCAGAAAGACGCTCTCTACACAGAACCTGTTGTAATTTATCAAATCTCTCTGGATGATCAGGATATGACTGACACTCTCTCACATATGTCACCTTTCTGTTCCTCTCAGACAGTAAGAGGAAAACGTTTGCGGTATTGGGATCCAGCGTGAGATCACAGAAATCTGAGAAGACAAAAACACAACAAAACAATAATTACTGTAGGAGTGTGTATATTAAAGGTGAGAAGTATGACCAAACTTTTATATCACAGTACGAGTACATTTATATCATGCTAACAGTAAATATGAGGGTTGCAAATTCGTGGTTATACACGGCTGAATAAATCAATAATTAAATTAAATACTAGCTTAACCAACAAAAAAAAAATAGATGTCATTTTACAGCTTAGAAGCTGGACAATGGATATAGCAAGTAAAATGTGTTATTGTATGTGAAATAAGAGTTACACACAGAGTTAAGACGTGCCATTTTTCTGGGTTTTCGTTTGTAACTTCACGAAACAAATGCAGTACATCTTCCACAATAAATCATATCTTCCCCATTTCAGTTGTTTGTTTAATTACTATTCTTGATCGATTAAATTATCAATGGCATATAATCAATGATTAATTTATCTTTAACAACCCTGGTACAAGGTTACCAAATAGCTATTTTTTGGTGGAAATTAGTGGTGGATTATTCATGCCCTCTCTTTCCAAAACCCTGCACTGCTAAGATAACAAATTAGATTTAATAAGAGCAGAAACGGTTGTTAAAAACAACAGTAGTAAAATAGTGCCCTCAACTGACAACTGTTATGAACAACATGGCATAAAATGCATTATGCCTCAGTAATTCGCTGCAACTACAATACTATGAGAATACGCAAAATGTTTGAAAGGCAGAAAGCGCCATTGTCTGCAGACACATTTTTGTTAGCCGTTTACAGAGTCTAGGAGCGGTTACAGAGACCGGTGAAATATATCAGGAAACTTGATGCATAAATGAAACTTTATTTCAGCGATACCTTTCAGGTTAAATCACTTACAGCACCTTTAACAAATTTACATAGGCACAAAGTATCTTCTAGCCATGGCTAATGTAAATAATATATCTTCCTTGAGATGAGCATAGCACAATCGTTAGTCTGCAATACAGAGTTCTCCGCTTGGTGTTGGATTATAAAATTCAACATCATGTTTACATGACAATGTCCTACCCCTTTTAATAACAAGTTCTTCTTCATCTTTACTTGAGACACGTCCTACTGTTTATTATTCTCTTCAACATACTGTATACACTGATGAGCCAAAACATTATGACTACCTTCCTAATATGCTATTAGTCCTCCACCTGCTGCCAAAATAGCACCGACCCTCCGAGGCATGGACTCTACAAGACCCCTGAAGGCGTCCTGTGGTATCTGGCACCAAGACATTAGCAGCAGGTCCTTCAAGTACGATAAGTTGCGAGGTGGAGCCACCATGGATTGGACTTGTTGGTCCAGCACATCCCACAGATGCTCAATTGGATTGAGATCTGGGAAATTTGGAGGCCAGAACAACACATTGAACTCTTCATCATGTTTCTCAGACCATTCTTGAACAATGTGTGCAGTGTGGCATTATCCTGCTGAAGGAGGCCAATGCCATCAGGGAATATCTTTGTCATGAAAGGGTGTACCTGATCTATAACAATGTTTAGGTAGGTGGCACATGTCAAATTTACATCCACATGAATGGCTGGAACCCCACATGGCATCCTGGTGCCATGTGCCATAACATCTCCAGGTAAACGGTGTACACGTACAGAGCCGTCCAAATGATGTCAAAGAAAACGGGACTCAACAGACCAGGTGATCATCATCTACTACTCCAAGGTCCAGTTCCAACGCTTGTGTGCCCATTGCAGGCACTTTCGATGGTGGACAGGGGTCATCATGCGAAATCTGACCGGTTTGTGGCTACACGGCAGGGTGTGATGCACTGTGTTGTGACACATTCTTCCAATAACTATCATTAAAATTTTGTGTGACTTGTAGACCTTCTTTAGGTTCGGACCAGACAGGATAGCTTTTGTTGCCCTCACGCATCAATGAGCCTTGGGTGCCCAACACCCTGTCGCTGGTTGTTGTTTGTCTCTCCTCGGACCACTGTAGGTAGGCACTCACAACTGCTGACCTGGAGCACTCCACAAGCCTTGCCATTTCAGAGATGCTCTGACCCAGTCCTCTGTTCACTACAATTTGGGCCTTGTCAAATTCGCTCAGGTCTTTACTGCTGCACATAGCTCCTGAATTCAACATGTTAACTACGAGACCTGATTGTTTGCTTACCATCTAATCTACCCAGACCTTGACATGTGGCCTTGTTATAAGTTGATCAATGTTATTTGCTTCATCCATGTGTGGGGTCATAATTTTTTGGCTAATCAGTGTATATAAATAAAGCATTTCTGCTCACTGATATCCAAGAGGATTTATAAAGCAGAATATCTGCAGATTGATATATTTCTACCATCACACAATACATATATGTACTGACATTCAACCCAGCACTAGTAAATGTTTGTGTTTAGACCTACATTTTTGTGGTCCTGGTATAATCCTGATCTTTCCCCCATGATCCAAGCTATAAAACACACATTAACACATTCAGTTCATAATACAGAATTAAAATATTTGTGCAGAGAGAAATACACATGAACAAAAAGAAACAGGACATTATTGCTCGAATGGTCCAACATACTTGAGTTTGTCCAGAATACAGTTTGGATCATTGAGTCTCTCATACAGCAATTTGACTCCTGATTCTCCTGGATGATTGTAGCTCAGATCCAGCTCTTTCAGGTGCGAGGGGTTTGAACTCAGTGCTGAAGCCAGATAACCACATCCAACCTCTGTCACCATACAGCCTGATAATCTACAAACACATTGTGTGTGATTGTGAAGTTGATTTTGAAGATCAGGCTCTCTTTTGTTGCAACTGGAAATGTTAAAGTTTTTTCAACACATACACACAAAAACATGCACACACACCTCAGTATTTGTAGTTGACAGTTTGTACTCTTTAGTCCATCAGAGAGCAGCTTCACTCCTGAGTCCTGCAGGTCATTGTTACTCAGATCCAGCTCTCTCAGGACAGAACTTGATGATAGCAGAACTAAAACCAAACTTTCACAGGACTTATCATTCAGGTCACAGCTTGGCAATCTAAAGAGGAAAAACAAACACATACTATGCCTTATTAATATGACAATTAAAGTTAAGTCAGTCAGATAACTCAAGTATAGATTAAAGAATAAAATATATGTTTGTTCCACAACCATTAAATCACACTCTAAACTCTACAAAAGTTTAATGTTGGGAGAGCTCCTCAAAAAATAAGGTCAAGTGTAGCGAGACATTTGACCATGGCATATAAAACTTTTAACATCTTATCATAGTTTCTCTTTGGTCGAAAAATAAATGTTTCTGCTCTTAAAGGGTTAGTTCAACCAAAAATTAAAATCCTCTCATGATTTACTTACATTTAAGCAATCCCAGTTGTGTATGACTTTCCTTCTTCAGCAGAACTGAAGGTTTTCAGCTTTTGTGTCCATACAATGAAAGCGAATGGGTGCCGCGAGGCTGGTGACTGTTTAACGGTCCAAAAGTCATATTTAGACTGCATAAAAGTAATCCACACAACTCCAGTCGATCGATTATGGTCTTTAGAAGCAAATCGATAGGTTTGTGTAAACAATAAATAGCTAATTAAAACTTAACTAGGTGGACAGAAGCAATGATTTAAAGTTACAAACATTTTCATTATAGATTTGTTTCTTACACCAACCTATCGGTTTGCTTCAGAAGACATTAAAGAGGCATTTAGTAGTTCTCTAGCTAGCATTAGCTTTGTTCTTCTTAGGGTACTTCAAGTACCGATGTGACAGTGCTGCTAGATGCTAAACGGCCACAACAATCCACAACAATCATTGTGCCAAGCTACTTTGCTCTAAACAAATGAAGACGTAGATGCCATACCTATGTTTACTCTAGTTTTTTGCCTTTGCATCTTTTTTGCTTCTTCGGCAGTACAGCTACTAGATCTCCCGTTGTTTCCACTGCTAAAGCATGTTATAAGTATAAGTATGTTCTGTTGTGTTTTTTTCGCTCTTCACATCACCAAACAGCACTGTGTGCTACATAAGCATAGCCAAGCATATCTATATAGGCAGCGGTAGGGTTGCAGCGGTATACCACGGTGTGAAAATTTACGGTTATCATACCATGTACATTAGCTTATCTAAGGTATTAAGAAATAAATAATGCAAACAGATGAAGAATCTCACCTGCGCATCTCCTTTCCTCCTCAACTGCCTGTCAGACTTGTCAACTTGCGCCACACGCAAGCATGCACGCACGCCAGACTGGGTCACAGACAGCAGGAAAAGAACAATACCATGGCTCTCCCATTGAAGATATTTTGGCGGCCGTCCAAGTGATAGCCTATTTAGGACTGCTGAGGCAGATTTAATGATAATCACACAAACACCTAAATGCTTTTCATCTGCACTGTCGCACGAGTGTAATGAAACCAGCTCGCGATCATGATCTGCTCTGATCTCTGATGACCGTACAACAACTGCGATATTGCGGAGCGCTGACCTCAAAACTTATGTGACCAATTTGAATTCTAGTGAGACTTTTCTAGTTTAAAGCATTACAGAGGAAGTTAAGTCAAACAGTTAATTTTACATGAGTAAAATTAACTGTTATATTTTGACAAAATGTTATAGTTTCATATGAAATAATCTAAAAGGTAGAATCTATTAGACCTCATTTTATATCAACAGTGGCCGTTTTAGTTAAAGTTTCAAGATGTGCTTCAGCTAGTATTTATTTTTTCATAAATTTGTTGTTATTATTATTACTATTATTTAAGACTAGCTACACTGACTTAACCATGGTGACGAGAAGCCCAAGTAATATTTATGTTCTGTTTGAAATTAGGAAACAAATGAGATAATAAAGGGCTCTTAAAAGTACATTTGCTCTTCAATTTTTAAAAGGGGGAAAGAAATCTAAAAAAAAAAAAACAATTCACTTGATGCATGTCCTTGTACTTGAACAAAACTATGCAACATAAAGGAAATGCGACCCAGGATACATTAAATACAGATTATGTTTTTACTGTGGTGGGTCGCCACTTGATTTTCAATGTAAAATCTGTCCTGAAGCAAAACCTGTTGAGAATCAGTGAGTAAAATGTACAGTCAGGAGCAGTCTACAGTAAATGTTCATTATTAATAATCATAGGACATTACTTTAAAAGCTCACACAGCTGATATTATTAATTTAGTAGTTCATTTAACATGCTATGATAACATGTAAACTAACATGCTTTAGTTATATAACATTAGCATATTTATATGCTATGTTTTATCATATTTATAATTCTGTTAATTATTACAATTCTGCTTTCTTATTACATTTTTATTCAAAAGGGAGACTTTTTTTTTTTTACACATACTTCAATTAAAGAAAATTGTTTTAAGTTTCAATTATAATAATGTTTGCTCAACCAAAAAAAAAAAAAGAAAGAAACCTTACGTTTTCACTCCTTTAAGTGATAATAATAATAATAAGTGTAATACCGTATACCGTGAAACTTTCTGAGACGGTAATCGTACCATGAAAAGCGCATACAATTTTAACCCTAAGAAGCAGCCAATGAGCATGAGGATTTCCAACGTTTAGTGAAACACCATGGACTTCAGGGTTCTACATTGCAAAACACATTGAAGGGGGTGACCCGCACCACATATAATAAAAACACTTTTTATAGAAAACTATTATTAGTACATAACATCTCATGTGAATGTACACCGTTCGGATACCACAATTAAATTGTAAATGTGTAAATATTTTTAAATTAGCTCAAAACTACTGAATGCACCTTTAATTTGTTAATAGAGTCATGTGGATTACTTTTACGCTGCCTAAATATGCCTTTTGGACCATCAAATAGCCAGCAGCCTTATAGCACCTGTTCGCTTGTATTGTATGGACAAACAGAGCCGAAATGTGCTTTTAAAAATCATCACTTCAGTTCTGCTGAAGAAAGAAAGTCATACACATCTGGGATGGCTTAAAGGTGAGTAAATCATGAGAGAATTTTCATTTTTGGGTGAACTAACCCTTTAAGAGACAGTTACAAGCTGCACCTGCATGTGTTGGACTTATTGAGACAACCTTATTCAAGGGCTTAATCATTGACTGGTAATAACTCAGCAGAGACTAAAAACAGTTAATTTATGTTAGGTTTTAGCTGTCATTATTACTTGTTTGTGCTCAAAAACCTCCATAACAACCGTAACATTTATTTTTTGCAATATTCTTCTTCTTATTATTATTATTATTATTATTATTATTATTATTATTATTATAACAACAATAATAATAGACATTTACACTTACAGAGCTTTTCTGCAGTTCCTCACTGCAGGTAATAGCCTCTGTCGACCACTGCTTGATTTTATGTTATACTTCTTAAGGTCAAACTCATCCAGCACCTCTGACATCAGGATTATATTTGCAAAAGTTGAGCATTGTGCAAGAGTAAGTTTTTTGTTACTTGGAGATTTTAGAAAAGCCTGAATTTCTTCAACAGCAGCATTGTCCTTCATTTCAAGTAAGCAGTTTGAGAGATTAATCCATCTTTCAGGATTTACATTGTTTTTGTTTTTTAATTGTTTGAGGCTTTGAGTCACATTCTCTATGCTCTCTGAGCTGTTCTCTGTGTGAGTCAGTAGATCCTGTAAGAGTCTCTGATTGGACTCCAGAGAGATGCCCAGCAGGAATCGCAGGAAAAGGTCCAGGCGTCCATCTTTACTGCTCAGAGCTTTTTTAACTGCTCCTAGAAGAAATCCATACAGAGGAACATCCCCACTCAGAGTTCTGGCCTTTCCTTTCAAGAACATATTCAGAACCTCACTGTTCTTGAGTAAATAGCAGTGAAAAACATGGAAAGCAGCCAGAAACTCCTGAAAGCTGAGATGTATGAAGCTGTAGACTTTCCTCTGATGAATCACAGATTCCTCCTTAAAGATCTCAGTGCAGATCCCAAAATGCACTGAGGCATCAGTGACATCTATGCCGCTCTCTCTCAGGTCCTCCTCATAGAACATAACATTGCCCTTCATCAGCTGTTTGAAAGCAAGTTCAGCAAGTTTCACAATCACTTCTCTGTTGGACTGCAAGAGTTTCTCTGGATCTCTCTCTTCATACTTCTGATTCCTCATATTGATCTGAATGAGCAGGAAGTGGATGTACATTTCAGTCAGAGTTTGAGGGATTTCTGCACTGTCATCTTGTTTCAGGATGTTTTGAAGCACAGTGGATGAGATCCAGCAGAAGACTGGTATGTGGCACATAATGTGGAGGCTTCTTGCTTTTCTAATGTGTGAGATGATTCTGCTGGCTTGATGCTCATCACTGATTCTCTTCCTGAAATATTCCTCCTTCTGAGGGTCATTGAATCCCTGAATCTCTGTCACGCGCTTGATATATTTGTTGGGGATCTGATTGGCTGCTGCTGGTCTGGAGGTAATCCAGATGAGAGCAGAGGGAAGCAGATCTCCTTTGATGAGGTTTGACATCAACACACCCACTGATGAAGTCTCAGTCACATCAGGAACTTTCTCATGGTCTGAAAACATCAGTGGAATTCTGCATTCATCCAGACCGTCAAAGATGAACACAACTTTACACTCATCATAAATCTTTGGGTCCAGATCATGAAGTTCAGGATGAAAGTCCAGCAGAAGTTTGTAAAGACTGTACTGCTCATCTTTAATCAAGTTCAGCTCTCGAAATGGAAACACAAACATAAAATCTACATCCTGATTGGCTTTTCCCTCGGCCCAGTCAAGAATGAACTTCTGCACAGAAACTGTTTTCCCAATTCCAGCGATGCCTTTAGTAAGAACAGTCTTTATTTGGTCTTTTCTCTTCTCCTCACATCCTGCTTCAGGTTTAAAGATGTCATTGCAGTAGATTGGAGTGTCTTGATGGTGTTGAGTTCTGGCTGTTTTCTCCATGTGTAAAACCTCATGTTCTTCATTCACCCCTTCACTCTCTCCCTCTATGATGTAGAGCTGTGTGTAAATCCTGTTCAAGAGCGTTTGATTCTCAAGCAGTTTTATTCCCTCAAATAAGCTCTCAGACTTGTTCTTCATGCTGGTTTTGTGTTGATCTTTGACTCTCTGAAGAACATCATCTACTGGTTGTTGAGAATCCTGCTGCAGATCTGATTCTGTGTAGAAGTGAACAGAACCAGCAGAAATGGATCCTCTCATTTCTTTCTGTGTGTGTAGAAAAGGACGTGTTCTAGATCTCTTTCTGCATTGAGGACAGTTAAAGTCTTCTATTGGACTGGTCTGATCCCAGTAGCAGCTGATACACTGTCTACAGAAAATGTGTCCACAGGTGATAGAGACCGGATCTCTCATAACCTGCTCACAAACTCCACATCTGGACTGAACCTGGATCAGTTCTTCCCTCACGACACTGCAGAGACAAAGAGAGACAGAAACTTAAAACCCAATAATACTTGAAGAGATTACAATGGATAATAAATATACTGCAATCTAAACAAAGATGGAAAGTTAGTATGTTGGTAGGAAATCTCTGATTTGATTTCCTTCAATAAAAATATCCACCATTTCTCATTTTTAAATAAAAAAATAAATAAACATTTCGAACTCCACATAGGCTTAAGTTTGACTTAAGTTTGTCCAATTTGGGGTGTTTCATCTATCGTTAAAGGATCAAGGTCAAATTGGTTCAAAGATATACGCGAATTAATTATTTAGTGGTATGCAATTTGATCAATTGATGAATATCTACTAAACGCAAAGTCAAAATGTAACAAAACCCAATACACATGGACAACAGGACATTTTGAGAATGTACTGTACATCAAATTTCATACAATTCTGCCCATAGGGGGTGCTACAACAAACTGTAATAACGTTGAATCCTTTTGATTGACAAAGTTCAAATTAGACATGATCCTTCTGTGTTTAAGTGCTAACATATCCTGCTGCAGTCAATCAAATTTCATCAGTCTAAGTGAGGCAGTGTAACAAATTTGGTGAGAATCAGCTACAAGGTGGAGCTATAATAAGCCAAGTTACATTTTTGCTAATAACCCTGGAATCTCAAGGGCTAGAATCATTTTTTTTTATTTCTTCTGAATTCTTCAGTGCCCACAAATTAATTGGTCATTGATTTCCATTTCTGCAGTCAAATGAACAAATGCATTGATATTCACCATATTGCTTAATTTTACATCACCAGCAAAAGGGAATGGATTATTCACTTATTTATTGTAATTATTTTAGAATAGACAAGTACATATTTTTTTTTATAAAAATCAAAGTATAAATTTTCTAATTGCATAGCAGGACATAATGAGATGCACATTCTGTGCTGTTGGGTCAGATGCTTAGTGATGGAAATTACAAGTGTACTACTGCAGTACCATGATTTATCTTGTGATTGACTTATTTGATATATATATATATATATATATTTATAAAAAAAATCTGTCCATCTATCATAGTTGTAGAAGTAAACAATCCAAATAAAACAATTTGGCCACACTCTTCTGTGTGCTAATATATTTTAATTTGTACAAATAAAAAAAAATAAAGTTTTTTTTAATTCAGCAGCACCAGTGCTAACACTTAAAGTAAGTGTACAGCCCTAGTGATACAGTACTGCAAACTTGTTTATAAAGTTATATAAATATAAATGACCACACATGTACTTGTGTGTCCTCATTTCCAGTTCATGCATTTTGACACTGCTGTAGCTTTTACCGTTAACACTGGACCACGTATGAACATTCATAGAGTATTTTTATGCAGTAATATGACTCACTTGAGATCAGAGGTCACTACTCCATCACTAAAAACAGGGGGCAGGATCATGGAGTTACTACTTTTCATAGACACACAGCTGGGTTCTAGAGCCTGTTTCTCAAACCTGTTGGGGGGGAAAAACATTGAAATAATTCAGATCATCTGTCCTTCGTCCTGATGGCTAATGAATCACCTGGGGCACATAATGGAACAGGGACACTTTTAGCACACATAAAAGGAACTTCGTCAGTTGATACTATAACATACTTCTGCTCGCTCGTATTGAAAGTACCTTTCTAATGTAAATTATAGAGAGGGATTGTATAGATGTTGCTCCAATCGGGCTCTCCCTGTGTCACTACTTTTATGTATGAAGCAGAGTTTCCGCTAGAAAAAAATAGTGCCGACAAAGTGGCCGGCAGAGGTTTCGTTTTACGGACATTTTGATGATATGCCGGTCAAATATATCGCCTCTTAATTAGTCAAGTTGAGGAAAACTGGAGGCAGTCTATGTAACTTAAAAAATTACATAATCAGGCCGTATAGAATGCAACATATTATTATTAGCTTAACTTTCAAATAGACGAAAAAAAAAAAACATGAACGTCCGATTGGCGTCAATCAACGCCAATTGTTTTTTACTGTGGTTTCACACACATTCACTTTTTGAAACATTGAGGCACGGATGTACCTAATACAAATAAATAAAACATCTCCAGTTAACTAGCAGATCATTCATTTAGTCCGTTATTAAATAAGAGATCTAGCGCTAAAATCTGTTGTTTTTGAAATCAAGCTGAGCGCTCGTGTCCGCTGCTATCAGTTGCATGGACGACGCGCTGCGCGAGTTGCGCAATCTTCACTAGGACGCGCGTTTCAATCTATCGCCGTTGCGGAGACTCTCTATTAATTCCGGTGAAATCACAAAATAAAATGCACACAAACGTGTCCCTGCTTGATATAGACTGTAACCATGCACTGATGAACATAGGCTATTCAGTTTTGATGATAGAGAAAAAACTGCACGAATGCGCGGATTAGAAGCACTGATCTATCTATAATGAGATGTTCCTGATTCACCATCGTCTGGCCTCTGAAAAAGCTTTTAAAGCTAGTCTGCCTGGGCCTGGCCATATTTGAAACGTCTCACTCAATCGTTCGTTGTTTAGGTCTATATTGCAGCCGTTTTAGGTGTGCGCTTTATTTGAAATGCAGCATGCGATGTTGTTTCATAACTTTCAAACGATAGAGCCTGTTCCTTTATAACATAGCAAGAGATCGGTGTATTTTTGCTTTATACATTTTAGGCTTATTCTCAAATTCAGATCGTGTTAGGGGGACGGGATTATTAGGCAATTTTAATCGGACAATTTGACCGGAGAGATTTAATTTTGTCGGACATTTAATTTTTTTACCGGCCAATGTCCGGTAATTACCGGACAACGGAAACCCTGGTATGAAGACACTGAAAGGTTTTGGATTATTTTCTAATTCAGCGTCATACGTGTTTCTCTGTAGATGGATCTCACCTGAGGTCAGAGGTCACTACTCCATCACTAAAAACAGGTGGCAGGATCATGGAGTCATTACTCTTCATAGACACACAGCTGGGTTCTGAAGATGACCCTGAAGATGCTGCTCCCTGTATCTGAACAGCACCTCGCTCCTCTGTCTTCCCACAGAAACTCATGTCATAGGAAGTGTCCTGCTCCATCTCCTCACTGAGACTCATTTTAGATGCACTATGATCTCGTGATGATTTCAGTCCTGCATTCAAAAACATAACATAAAAAAAGGAACCGCCCCCCCCCAATAATCAACACAAGTAAAACCCCCCACCCAATATTTATGCTATAATCAATGGATCATAATGTAAATGCTTCATGCCCTTAGCTGTCACGTTTAAACATTTATGTTTAGTGCATTAATCAACTAATAAAGATGACAACATTACAAAGACAAACAGGTACGTATTCGTATTACAAAAATTAACCCTTCATGTGTAAACAATGTAATGTAATGAACTACATTATTCTCATAAAGATCTTAAAAGCCAAGTTATGTATATAATACATTCATTAAAATTATTGAGGCGGACTCTGAAGTCTATAACCAGTGTTAAACTAACCATCGAGTTAGTTTAGTTTTTTTAAGAGTTAGTTTTTGATATTTGTAAAGATGTTTTGTCAATGCATTTATTCGATAATTTAAGTTTAGATGTTATCAAAAAGTCATACCGATTATTAGAACTGCACTTGAATGTCATGTCCGGTGTTTGTTTCAGTTTATTAAAACGCATTTATTTAAACGATTGAGTGATCAACTCAAGGAAAATCCTGACACCAGAAGACTGTGATTGGTCCACCCTGGAAACAAACAACTGTGATTGGTCCACCCTGGAAACAAACAACTGTGATTGGTCCACCCTGGAAACAAACAACTGTGATTGGTCCACCCTGGAAACAAACAACTGTGATTGGTCCACCCTGGAAACAAACAACTGTGATTGGTTTATTTCATGTAAGCCTACAGGTGAGCGCGCAGCTCGTGCACTGGTGGACACCTGTGAAAATCTCAGATCTTTCGTTTGTTTTTTTTTGTTTATTTATTTCAGGTCACTTTACGACGTATGAAAACGTCTCGTGACACTTAGTTATGTATATGACAACTGTCCATCGACTACAAACGACCAATGACTTTAAAAATACAGATATATGTGCCTTTGAACACAGCGAATCAGGTGAAGTTCAGACGCCGCTGCTGCTGTGAGATCAGATGAGAATATCACACACTATCTTCACTATAATGATTCATTTACCTGATAAACACGACATAGAAGATCATCATCGCATTCTCAGCTGAGTCAGATCAGTTGTGCTGCTGACTGCTGTTTCTCACATCATCATATTTCTCACATGCAACACACAACCAATCTGACTGAAGTAAATCAGTAACTAAAGAAACATTACCGTCAGAAAAGCCTGATGAAGTAATTAAGCGTTTCCTTGTCGATAATAGTCACCGTCTAGCAGCAACCGCATTATTTCAAGCTATTAGCTGTTTCCATTTCCCGCCTTGTACTGAAGCGATTTCCCGTATTCTGATTGGCTGATGCTCTACCTTCCCTAATTCTGATTGGCAGATGTGTTGCTAGGTTGAATTCACCTCAGCTCTACTGTGAGGGGCGTCATCATGACGTCATGAAAGTCAGGTGTAGTTCAGACGCAGATGAGAATATCACACACTTCTCTTCACTGTAAGGATTAATTTATCCGATAAACGATAGATGATCGTGTTTCATAAGACGAAGGGTTACATCCACCATATTTACTGAAGTTTCTGAGAGAAAACCTTCTACTGGGGTTCCATGTCTTGTGTTCATTGAGCGTCTGCAGTAAAGAACATGGATTGGGGTTCAGCTCTGTGGGTAAGTTTGAGTTTCTCCCTTTCTGTGTTTTTACATTGATGAAGTTTGAAGCGTTTATTGATCGATCTGTTACAATAGTATTACTTCAGTACACTTTCTATGATGAACATGTTTTTAATGACTAAGTTCAACGTCATTTTTGACATTTTTCTGGGGCTTGAAGTAAAAAATGTCACGTGGTGTAATTGTCAGATACAGTAAATAAAAAATCTAATTAAAAGCTGAAATTTAAAACCTAAAAGAAATGTTGGCATGATTAGTGCAAAATTATCTTTAAAAATCAGCATAAAATGCAGTGAAACAAATTTGACTTAAAATATGAATATTTTATGATTAATGAAACCGAAAATAAAAACATCATATAAAGAGGATCTCTTTACACCCTCAAGACTGTTTATATATATATATATATATATATATATATATATATATATATATATATATATATATATATATATATATATATATATATATCATATCATTCAGATCACCCTGAACAAAATTATTTACTCAATTAGATTTCTTTGTTTAAAAAAAAAAAAAATGGTTAACGCTATAGATGTTTAAGAGTCATTCCTGAAAACCAATAAGGACACTAAGATTACATTTGTACAACCTTGACACGTGTTTTAAACTGAATTTTTAAATGTTTATTTGCCTTGGACAGTCTCAATGTTCTGCAATGTAAAGGGCCATTTTATACTCGTATAAAACTCGTTCCTCTGCGTTCATTCTTTACTTCAGTTGAGATGGCAAGAATTAATAGCAATTTTAATATAAAGTATTCAATTAAAAGTCCACTCTAATGGAGCAATGATCAGCCTACAGGTCATGGTTGGGTCTAAGGGGAGGCTGGGGGGGGATCTAGGGCTAGTACTAGATCTTAGTACCAGTCCTGGTATAGCTTTAAATTACATCTATTAAGAAATTAATTATGTTTCCACAGCACTGATTTTTATGTATTATTATGTTATATGTTTTTAAACCATGTTACTAGTTTCATCACTATTTCCCAGCATTGAGCTGTTAATAGTAATGGCCCGATCAGTTCAGGTTAAACTGGTTTAGGGGAGTGCTGGTGTCTCTTATACAGTAGAATTGATACTCAAGTTTGGGATTGTCCCAGAACAGATCATCAGACAATCCCCATTCCTTTCAACTGATTACTGGACCAACAAGAACACTCGCCTTTCTGGTCAACTCTATACAGTGGGGTCGAAATGTCAGACCAGAGTAAAAAATCAGGGATTCAAAATCTAATTTTAACCTGGAAATAAACGGGACGTTTTAGGATTTTGCTAAATTTTAAACAAAACGTTACGCCGTAAAATAAAAAAATGCAAAACAGCATCCCAGTATAGTAAGTGTGATATACGGTTGTGTGTGTGTTGCATGAATTTGTGCTTTTACGCTGAAGACAACTGTATCATGTGACCCATCAGTCCGTCTTGTAGTGTGAAGTGGATTGACCTGCAAAGCGAGTTTTATTGTGTGCACGTGGGAGAAAGTGCTGTTAATATACAAGCTGTAACATACACTGTCACACCTTTAATACAGAGAGCTCAATGTCCCACACCCAGCCTGTGGCTCTAAAAATGGCATTTACAACCCATTTTACTTCAGTAATGTGATTGGTTTTAAGCTAAAACGTATTTACCATAAGACCAGGAAAATGAATGAAGAAAGTTGATTTTGAGGTTGGCTTTAAGTGTGTATGTGTGTTTGCAGGACCAGCATGACGTGATTGAGAGACACACACAGAGTGGACTGGATCTACTGGAGCGATATGTGAAGTTTGTCAAAGAGAGAGCGGACATTGAGCAGAATTATGCCAAACAGCTCAGGTAAGACGCTCACTGTGTGTTAGTGTGTTCATACAGGAGGAAGAAAGCATTTTTCAGGATTAAACGGGGGCAGTACTAGGACGTAATTTGATTGGGGGGCAGGGGGTCAGGCATTTTGATCTTTAGGTTGGACAGCTGTTTATCTCTTTGGCACCAGAGGTGCTCTTCCTTGATCATTTGGGTTGGGTTTGGGTTGATCCCCCTGTATTGTGTTTCATCATTGGTCCTGGGGGCGTCAGAAGTTTCAGAGGACACAAGAGAAATCTAGGGGGGTAGCACCCACCTCAGAGACCTGGCCATGATATTGTGTGTGTGTGTGTGTGTGTGTGTGTGTGTGTGTGTGTGTGTGTGTGTGTGTGTGTGTGTGTGTGTTTGTCTATCTGCAGGAATCTCTGTAAGAAACATTCCAGACGAGGCAGCAAAGAAGATCAGGACACAAAGTGAGTCCACCAGCTCTCAAACAATCGATTGATCATTAGCCATACGTGATATAAGGCTGCATAACAATTTGCATACTACCATACTGGTTGCTGTTGCTCAACTGGTAGAACATTGTGCTAGCAACAACAAAATCATGGGTTCGAATCCCAGGTAAAGGAGTTTGTGACAGTTCTCGGTCTGCTTTTTCAATTGGTTTAAAACGGCTATAAGATAAAAATCAGTTTTAAGCTGCGTACACACTGCCAGCGACTTTGTCGCTGCAGGTCGCCAGTGTCTGGCGGTGAAGTCGCTAGTGGGCGTTCCCACTACTGGTTGCCTAGTAACGTTTATAAATGACATTCACGGATGCCATTCCATTGCTGTTGACAGCGAATCTCTTTTCTTGCCACTAAAAACATTTTGGAGGGAAAAGACTAAATATAAATGGAATCAGTACATAAAATGCTTTATATCAAAGATGAATGAGAAACCAGGCGTGCTGTTTGCCATAGCGGCTGTTTATCTGCGGCGAAAATGCAAATGCCGGTCTGTCTGGGTCCATAAAATCCCTGCGATCTCAGATACACCTTTCCACGCAGTATCTTTCTTAAAAATGTCCTTGTACGTGGGAAGAGACATATCATAGAGCACTGGAAAATTGCTAACAGCAAGAATTAGCCTTTCATCCATCTTTCCGTTACTGCTGAGAGAGAGAGAGAGAGAGAGAGAGAGAGAGAGAGAAGGATCACGTGAGCTCTCCCGTCTTCTCTCCTATTGGCTGTCGCTTCCGTTAGTCACTCCAAAGTCGAACTTTTCTCAACTTTGTCGCGTCGCTGGACACGCCCACATCTAGCGCCAACGGTCGAGACAGCTCGTGTCGCCAGAAGTCGCTGTGCTCGCATTGAAAATGAATGGGATGGAGCCGCTGTCGCGCGCGATGTCGCTGGCAGTGTGTACGCACCTTCAATGGTAATAAATGTGTCTTGGTGCTAACACTTAAATACAAACAGGTGCAAGATGCAATTTCATGATGTGATGGTATGTTTCAGTTCTGATGTGCTTATGAACACAGGCTTAGTATAAGGTCCAAACGTTATTGAAAACTCATTGATTTCGCTAGATTTACGCCTCTCATTCACACTAGAGCAGCGTTTTCCTCCATTACATACTGAGTATTTTGAAAATGCTCTCCATGACCACATATTCTGGAAAACAATGATGTTAGGAAACTGAAAAGAAGAGTTTTCAATTGAAAACAGATTTGATTTGGAAGTGCCCAAGTATGACTCCCATCCCAGAATAAACCAATCAGACTCTGGTTTGTTTACTTGTGTGTAACAGATTAACCGATCAGCAAGCGTTTCAGGATGTGCTGAATGAGCTGAATGAGTATGCAGGTCAGAGAGAGCTGCTGTCAGAGAACATGACGGTGACCATCTGTGCGGATCTCATCAAAAGTCTCCAGGAACTCCGACTGGAACGCAAAATTGTAAGAGACGAGAGTGAATGATGAATTATTGTGATTCTGTAATCTGCTTCATACTGTCATAATTTACATGTAAAAATGCAGAATATGTTTATGAGGTTTTACCTTTTTAAAATCTTTGAGATCTTGATTGTAAAGCTCTTTTTTTTTTCTATTTTAGTGTCTCTCGGATATTAAGAAGGCTCAACAAAACCTTGACATTTTTTTCAAACATCTTGAGCTTGTAAGTGTGTGTGTGTCTCTGTGTGTGTCTCTGTGTGTGTGTGTGTCTCTGTGTGTGTCTCTGTGTGTGTCTGTGTGTGTGTCTGTGTCTGTGTGTGTGTGTGTGTGTGTGTGTGTGTGTGTGTCTGTGTGTGTGTGTGTGTGTGTGTGTGTGTCTCTGTGTGTGTGTGTGTCTCTGTGTGTGTGTCTGTGTGTGTGTGTGTGTGTGTGTGTGTGTGTGTGTGTGTGTGTGTGTCTGTGTGTCTGTGAGTGTGTGAGAGAGAGAGAATATGTGACCATCTCCATTCAATCAAAGTCAAAGTGCTTTTTTTTGTTTTTTTGTGACGTATTGACTCATCATACAGTAACCTCACCAAATGACATTTATATTTAATTACTGAGGAAGTCGCTGCACTGATTGGATGAATGAGTGATGAAATGTCTTGCATCACTAGAATAACTACTAAACACTCTCTGCTGCATACTTTGAGAATATGAACTATAAACAGTCACCTGGAGAAAATAACATGCGCTGTGTGTATCATATAATACAGATGGATGGATGGATGGGTTTATAGATGGATAGATGTTTTTTTTTTTATTATTGAATGGATGGAAGGATTGGATTACGGATAGATGGATAAGTTTGTTTATGGATGGATGGATGGGTTTATGTATAGATAGATGGATGGATGGGTTGATGGATGGATGGATTGGATTACAGATAGATGGATACATTTATGTATGTATGGATGGATGGAAGGATTGGATTACGGATAGATTGATAAGTTTGTTTATGGATGGATGATGGATGGATGGGTTTATGTATAGATGGATGGATGGGTTGATGTATAGATGGATGGATGGGTTGATGTATAGATGGATGGATGGGTTGATGTATAGATGGATGGATTGATGGGTTTATGGATGGATGGATGGATGGGTTTATGTATAGATGGATGGATGGGTTGATGTATAGATGGATGGATGGATGGGTTTATGAATGGATTTATAGATGGATGAGTTTATGGATAGATGGATGGATGGGTTTATGTATGGATGGATGGATTATGGATATATTGGTTAATAGATGGATGGGTTTATGGATAGATGGATGGATGAGTTTATGGATTGATTGATGGGTTTATGGATGGATGAGTTTATGTATAGATGGATGGATGGGTTGAGGTATGGATGGATGGATGGATGGGTTTATGGATGGATGGATGGGTTGATGGATGGATGGATGGGTTGATGGATGGATGGATGGGTTTATGGATGGATGGATGGGTGGGTTTATGGATGGATGGATGGGTTGATGGATGGATGGATGGATGGATGGGTTTATGGATGGATGGATGGGTTGATGGATGGGTTTATGGATGGATGGATGGGTGGGTTTATGGATGGATGGGTTTATGGATGGATGGATGGATGGGTTTATGGATAGATGGATGGATGGGTTTATGGATTGATTGATGGGTTTATGGTAGGGCTGGGGCGGTATGGATTTTTTCTAACCGCGGTTGAAAAGCAAGATATTCCCGCGGTATAGCGGTAAACCGCATTAAATACATTACATTGGATCAGAGAAGTCGTCCCCGACAGACTTTGGCATCACATCAGAAGTCAGCTTTGATAGACAGACTTTAAATATTGTCACCTACATCCGAAGAAAAAACGAGCACAATTTTAAAGTCACATTTTCATCAAGCAGTAATTTGGCATGAACTAATCACTGTATAGATTTCCTTATTTAAGATTATTCTCAGATACATTCGCATTGAAGATGGGTCAGACATGATTTTGACCACTTTATTAAGTTTTGTTTTGTAGAAAGCCTTTCTTTAACTTAAAATTTCGTTTTGTATAAATTGTATCTTAATTTTAATCACTGTTTCATTAACTAATTGCCTGGAATTAATAAATAAGAAGCAAATATAGCAGACATATAATCAGCAGCAGGACGTGGAAGCGCCGATGCGATCTCTTGCGCGTGAGCTCTCTCATAAATGAACCGAAACTCGCGGCTAGGCCTACTGCCTCACAGACATGAGAAATAAATAGAAATCTTAAAATGCATTTTAAACAAAATTCAAAACAAAATGATAAAATTTTAGGCTACAGTAGCCTAGTAGTCAGGTTTGCCGATGTACGTTACTATTTATTTATTTATTTTTATCCCTGTAGCCAATCGAAACGGACTTCACTGCTGATATTCTGGGGATACAACATAGCCAATAGGCTATAGCCTACTAGGGACTTTAGCCTTTAAAATATCTTTGCTGCATTGGATCAGTCTCCTTTCTAGAACAGCCAAGAGCTTTCTAGCCTCAGGCAGCAGCGCTTTGCATCGCTCAGACCTTAAAACCGCGGATGCGGTTTTGAAAATGTATCAAAAAACGTTGAGTGCGGACAGATGAGTTTTGTGATGCGGATTAAATAATAATAGCCCATCCGCAGCATCTCTAATACAAATGGAATGTTATTATGTGTCATGGAACATTAAGCTCCCCAACTCATGAAAGGTCGGATTTGCTCCATATTTTGATAAGTTTTGTTTAGAAAACCTTGAATCCATGTAGGCTAATATCATTAGACATAATCCATATCATTAGAATCAATGAATCCATGTCATTAGACACAACGAATCCATGTCATTAGACACAACGTGCACACATGTGCAGGCCAATGTTTTTTTTGTTTTTGTTTTTTTGCGGTGACGACGGTGACAAGCTCAGACCCGCGGTTGGAGTCACGTGACCGCGGTAACCGTCCCAGCCCTAGTTTATGGATGGATGGGTTTATGTATGTATAGATGGATGGATGGGTTGAGGTATGGATGGATGGATGGATGGTTGATGGATGGTTGATGGATGGATGGATGGGTTGATGGATGGATGGATGGGTTGATGGATGGATGGATGGGTTTATGGATGGATGGATGGATGGGTTGATGGATGGATGGATGGGTTTATGTATGGATGAGTTTATGGATAGATGGATGGATGGGTTTATGTATGGATGGATGGATTATGGATATATTGGTTAATAGATGGATGGGTTGATGGATGGATGGATTTATGGATGGATGGATGGATTTATGGTTGGATGGATGGATGGGTTTATGGATGGATGGATGGGTTTATGGATGGATGGATGGATTTATGGTTGGATGGATGGATGGATGGGTTTATGGATAGATGGATAGATAGATGGATGGATGGTTTTATGTATGGATGGATGGATGGGTTGAGGTATGGATGGATGGATGGATGGTTGATGGATGGATGGATGGGTTGATGGATGGATGGATGGATGGATGGGTTGATGGATGGATGGATGGGTTTATGGATGGATGGATGGATGGGTTGATGGATGGATGGATGGGTTTATGTATGGATGAGTTTATGGATAGATGGATGGATGGGTTTATGTATGGATGGATGGATTATGGATATATTGGTTAATAGATGGATGGGTTGATGGATGGATGGATGGATTTATGGTTGGATGGATGGATGGATGGGTGGATGGATGGATGGGTTTATGGATGGATGGATGGGTTTATGGATGGATGGATGGATTTATGGTTGGATGGATGGATGGATGGGTTTATGGATGGATGGATGGGTTTATGGATGGATGGATGGATTTATGGATGGATGGATGGATTTATGGTTGGATGGATGGATGGATGGGTTTATGGATAGATAGATAGATAGATAGATGGATGGATGGTTTTATGTATAGATGGATGGATGGATGGGTTTATGGATGGATGGATGGATAGATGGATGGGTTGATGGATGGACAATGGATGAATGAATGGATCAGTTTATGGATGGATGAGTTTAAGGATAGATGGATGATGGATACGTTTATGAATGAATTAATCGGTTTATGGATGGATGAGTTTAGGGATAGATGGATTCATGGATGGATGGGTTTTATGGATGGATTAATTTTTTGACTGATCTTTACTCAGAGTAAAAGGCGTTTTGAGAAGGAATGGAAAGAAGCAGAAAAGACAATTCAACAAACAGAGAAAATCCAGCTGGACACCAACTCAACTAAAGCAGATGTGGAAAAGGTACTCACAACAATATGAAAAATAAGAAAAAGCCATGAACATTCAAAATGTGTGTGCAGGATTCAAATTGATCACACCTAATTCTTGATGTAAATAAAGGAACTGCACACAGTATCTATGTTTCCATCAATGATTTTTATGCACATTTTGGGATATCACATAAAAACTACAGGATGGAAACACCAAAAAATGATAGCTCTCTTGAGGTGGATAAATTTTTTTATTTGATAAGAAGAAATGCGCATAAACTATGATGGAAACACATTGACCAAATAAATTCCTATTGAATTTGTTAGGAATAAAAGATGGCATCAAAAAGGTCATGTGACTGAAACATTCTGAAATGTTGCTCTGGTCATCCTGAAATAACGGTGTCTAGAAAATCCAAATCCTACAAGTGTAAAGAGCAAAGAAGTCGAAAACAAACAAGTTGTATTGACACTTTTGAAAATATCTTATAGATCCGTGCGGTGTAGTCATAAGGATGGATGAACGCACATATATAGTGTTCTGATGTGTGAGACACGCTGTCGCTCCCAAACATGAGACTTAAGTTCTTTACAGCGTTTGTTTGCGTGCTCTAAACCGCCAGTATTATATTAATAAAACGCAGTGTGTACAATTTCCCTGGAAGTGATGATTTCATCTTTTGAACACCCTTGGATGGAAACTTGTATACTCTTTAAATTTTGTACTTTAAGTCTGAGGAAGAGCTGAATGGCTTGAAATGTTGACTTTTTATGGGTGTTGGGTGTAGTGATGACGTTACTTAAACCAGTCTAAGGCGGTCAGCTGATTTTCGATGATCAAACAGTCTGGAAAAATAAAAAACACACACCTAGAAAACTTCCATGAAGAGTCAACGTTTTGGGCCTCACAAATACAACAAAACAAGTACACGCACACTATACACACAAACCACACACATCATCATTTGGCCTTTAGTTTGTACATTGATGCTATTTGTGACATTTGCACTTGTATTTATTTATTGTGTGTGTGTGTGTGTGTGTGTGTGTGTGTGTGTGTGTGTGTGTGTGGTAGGCCAAACAGCAGGCACACTTGCGGACACATATTGCAGACGAGTGTAAGAATGAATACGCTGTACAACTCCAGAGGTACAACAAGGAGCAAAACCAGTTTTATCATTCCGAAATTCCTGATGTATTCAAGGTGAGTCATAATTAGAACTGAAAGTTTTAAAGTCTGTCTGGAATCTCATGTCGACTGACTCCGCCCCACGTCTGTCAATCACAGAAGCTACAGGAAATGGAGGAGCGACGCATCAGGATGTTGGCGGATGGTTACGTGCAGTTCTCTGAAACTGAAAAGAAGATCCTGCCAAACATCAGCAAGTGTTTAGACACAATCAGCACCACAGGGAGGAACATCAATGAGAAACAGGTGTGAGCAAATCATTGTTAAATGTATGGCAGTATTCACTTTACTCCGTTGTCCTCTGACTAAAACGCCATATCACTTCAGTTAACGAAAGTAACGTTGTTGATGATAATGTGCAACCCTGATCACTCCGATGTCTATTTGGTGTGTGTTTACATCTGGAAGACGTATGTGTTAGGTTGTTTGCTCATCTGCAGGACGTCTATTAAGACGTTTCCTCTCGGATGTTAATAAGACCCTCAGCAGATGTCTTAGAGACGATTATGATCTAGATTGTTTGTAAATCAGATGTTTAACATCTCAAAGATGTACGTGTGCTATCTTAGAAAGTGACATTTCAATATACAATGTAACAGGACACGCTTTAACACCATATATTTATAATTTAGAAAAATGCATAAACTGTAAATGAGTTAACCATGAATCAAACAAGTGACCAAACGGGCATGACCAATCTCTCTACTGGCTGAATGGAAACGGGCGCACGTGACAGATTTGTAAAATTGGCAATAGTTATTACATAAACATTTAAATGAACAACAATGTATTTCATATCAAGCCAATTTTGAATGTATCGCTTGCATGCAAATTAAACTACGAGGTGATCCGAGAAGAATAAAAACAGACAAATTGTGTTGCTGGTCACAAACATATTGATCAGGCAGTTCAAGTTAGTCGCGCTTGCAATCCGCTGACACTCACCTGTCACATTGTTTCACATGGATTTGTAACAGAATTCGGAGCGATTTGTTGCTGGCAGGTTTTGATTCGTTCTGTCCAAGCAAACTGCATGAATGGGTGAGGGGTTTGCCAAAGATTGTTTGATCAGATGAAAATACATGACTTGGTTACAAATATTTATACAAAATGTATTTTTCATCCCTGGTGTGTTACTAAAGGAAATCTCTATCTAACATTAGCACTGCATGTGTGTTTCTGAAGGAAACTATGGCTCTTATAGAGCAGTATAAAACAGGTTTGACGCCCCCTGCTGACGTGGAGTTTGAAGATTACAGTCAAGGAGTCAAACCAGCCGCCAATGAGAACGCTCCTCACCTACCCAAAGTCCGCATCAAACAGTTGTTCCACAAGAAAAACAAGGTACACACACACATGCACACACACACACACACATGCACATGCACACACACACACACACACACACATGCCCCTTGAGCATCTCGCCGCTTGTCATTGTCAGTCCACTCTTATACTGCATGTGAGAATATCTGAAGGATTTGACGGAGCATTTGTGTTTGTTTCTCCAGGCAACCTCTCCTGATAAAACCATGGTACAGTGAGGACCTTTATTCTCTACAGAACACATTTACATTCAACTATTTCAATATCATTGATTAATGCTTTGTGAATTATTAATAGTTAATATTTGTACTTGTTTAATAACTATTGATAATTAATTTGATATTGTTTTTATACTTTTACAGATTTAATACTACTTAATTATTAATACATATTTTTATTTTTTATTTAATAATAATAATAATTATACTTTTATATTATACTATATTTGTATATAATTATTACTAATATTATTGTTTATTAATTATTTATTGATAAATGTAATATTCTTTCATTTTGAAGATCGGTGATTATTTTTAAGAAGTTTACAATAAATAACGTGTGTGTGTGTGTGTGTGTGTGTGCTTGTGCGCGTGTGTGTGTGTGTGTGTGTGTGTGTGTGTGTGTGTAGCCCTCTCCGATGAAGGATCTCTCTCGTCTTCCTCCAGATAAGAGAAGGAAATGTTTGCAGGAGAAGATTGATAATGTAAATAAAGAGCTGCAGATAGAGTCGGAACAAAGGTACACGGCTGTGAGATGCTCAGCATAGATAAAAATACTTCAAAATAAAATTATTATTTGCCGTGTACAATTCACATTCAGCTGATGAGACAAAACATTATGACCACTCACAGGTGAAGTGAATAACGTTGATCATCACAGGTCAAGGTCTGGGTAGATTAGATGGTAAGCGAACAATCAGTTCTCAGTGAACGTGTTGAATGCAGGAGTGAAGACCTGAGCGACTTTCACAAGGGCTGAATTGTTATGACCAGACAACTGGGTCAGAGCATCTCTGAAACTGCTTGTGGGGTGCTCCCGATTAGTAGTGGTGAGTATCTACCAAAAGTGGTCCAAGGAGGGAGGAAGCCACAAACCAGCGACAGGGTGTCGGGTGCCCAAGGCTCAATGATGTATGAAGGCAACGAGGGCTATCCCGTCTTGTCCGAACTGACAGGAGGTCTACTGTGGCATGAGTCACTGTAATAATGGTTACAGGATGAATGTGTCACAACACACAATGCATCTCATCCTGCTGCTGTATGGGGCTGTGTTGCCACAGACCGGTCAGAGTGCCCATGTTGACCCTTGTGCACCATCGAAAGCACCTACAATGGGCACGCAAGCATTGGAACTGGACCTTGGAGCAATGGAAGAAGGTTGCCTGGTCCGGTTACCTGGGGTAGTGATGGCAGCAGGATGCACTGTGGGAAGACGACAAGCCGGTGGAGGGAGTGTGATGCTCTGGGCAATGATCTGGGAATCTCTGGGTAACTAAACATCCTTGCAGGCCAGGTACACCCCTTCATGTCAGTGGTTTTCCCTGATGGCAGTGATGCCTCTTTCAGCAGGATAATCCCACACTGCACTTCCTCAGGAATGGTTTGAGGAACATGATGAAGAGTTCAAGGTGTTGCCCTGCCCTCCAAATTCCTCAGATCTCAATCTGATTGAGCATCTGTGGAATGTGCTGGACCAACAAGTCCGATCCATGGCGGGACTTGAAGGATCTGCTGCTGATGTCTTGGTGCCAGATACACACAGGACACCTTCAGAGGTCTTATATAGTCCTCGGTGGGTCGGCTCCGTTTTAGCAGCACACGGAGGACCAACAATATATTAGGCAGGTGGTCATAATGTTTTGGCACATCAGTGTAATGCATTTTACATTAGTAAGTGTGTGTGTGTGTGTGTGTGTGTGTGTCAGTGAGGCTCTGATGAAGATGAAGGGAGTTTATGAACAGAATTCTCAGCTTGGTGATCCGTCCAGTCTTCAGCCTCAGATCATACAAACTGCTCATAACATTGCCAAACTGAGAGGAGAACTCAACAAATATCAGGTACACACACTCGGAAAGACACGTGTGCATGTATACACTCATAAATAAATAAATAAATAAATAGTGTGTTTATGTTGTGTGTTTGTAGGCACAGTTAAGTGAAGTTGGGGGAGGAACATTCATACAGAATCCGAGCAGGTTTGTCCATGAGCACAACAGTTATTGCCTCTGAGGAAACTCATTAATTTCATTTGTCATGGTTTAATGCCCTGTGTAATGTGTGTTTACATAAGTGAGTCCAGCGTGTCTCTGTCCGATGAAAATATCTATGAATGTGGTTTTGATGAGGACTTTGACGTTGATGTGCCCATTGGTCAGTGCAAAGCACTCTACAGCTATGATGGTGAGCTCATTGTAATAATCTGTCGATCACAATGATGCACTGCAAAACAACATTTCCTCAAACTTTCTAATGTACTTCTTTCTAAAGATAGGACTTATTTCAGAGGGTTATCGTCTGAGCACGAGTCTTAATTGCTGATGTGTTCAGGTGGCAGTGACGGTGCCGTGTGCATGCAGGTGGGCGAACAGCTGAGCTTGATGGAGGAAGATCACGGCGATGGCTGGGTCAGAGTTCAGAAGGCAAATGGAGACGTGGGATACGTGCCCGCGAGCTACATCCAGATCATCTGATTCTAAATGATCCGATTCCTTTATCTACAAAATCATGATGAAACCTTCAATATATTCTGATTTCATTTCTTCTGTGCCTTCAGCAGCGACCCGTCCATCATTTGAGATGTTTTAACATATTGGAAATGAATGCGTCTGATCTGTGGTCACATGACCTGGAAGGGGGAGTTTGCAGTTTTGACTTGATGTAAATTCGTATTTAATTTGCTTTAGTTTTGAGATTTTTGTCATCTTGTTTTATTTGTGGTGTTTGTGTGTGTTGGGAGTCAGATGTCCATGACCGATATTTTGGTGCGTTTGAAAGAAAAGTCACATGTACTAGCAGCTTACAGCAATATTTATATCATAGATGCAGTCTATTAATAAATGAAATATTAAATGTTTAGTCTCCAGCCTTTTTTCTGCTACAGTTCATGTGTGATCTCTGGATGCCCTGTTCACTTCCATTAGAAGTGGATTTCTCCTTCTTTTCTAACTTATTTTCTGTGGAAATCAACAGATTGAGTTTCAATAGTACCCAACACAAGACATTCCTTAAATATTTCAATTGTGTGTGAATGAATCTGCCACAGTTTGATATATTAATTTCCATTTTAATTAATTACCATTAACTCAACACGCATAGAATTGGACCAATCACAATGCCACATTCAGTCCAGTTGGTGACAATAATGCACCTTAAGCTGGTTTTGGTAACCATTATAAAATAGAAGAACAACAATCATACAAATGTGAGTAAAATCAACATTTTTAAAACCATTTTTTAAAGTGAGGAGTCTGCCCAAGGTCATCTCATTTCCTGCTGGATTGAGACTAAATGTCAGGAATATCAATCTCAAGCAGTTTTCAGAAGCCCATCCCCTTTTCTCTAGATAGCCAATCAGAATTGGTTGTAGGATGGCTTTGTTCCTGTTTCCTCCAGCAGATGGCATTGATGAGTAGAGGAATAGTTCTCCCAAATATAAAAATGATATTTTTTACTCCCATTCATGAGTTAATGTTCTTGTGAGTCAGATCCAGAAATTGAATCGATTGATCCAGTTATTGATTGATTGATTGATTGATTGATTGGTTAACAGCTCACTGGAAGGGATTATTTTCAGTGAATATCAATTTAATTTGGGATCTGTTTTTCACACAGAAAACATCATATGACTTAACAAGAGTGGTATGTAGTACTTTTATGATACATTATGATTTGTTATGTCAACATACTCCATTCACTTTCATTGTATGGTACGGAGCGGCCTGGATTTATGTCAGGATGTCTTCTCTTCGCATGAGGGTGAGTAAATAACAGTATTTTCATTTGTGGGTGGAATATCCCTTTAAGATTAGGACGTCAAACTTCAGAGGTTTTGTCTGGTTCCAGTTTGTTGGACAGCACCGTTAGTATCCTGTTGAATTTGGTGTAGCGCTCCTTCCGTTCGGCCTTTGCGCCTGTTTGGCCCCAGAAGAGACGAAGAGCAAACTCTGTCTGAAACACCTCCATCAGCTCTGGGATAGGCTCCCAACCAGCTGACAGAAGAGTGACATGTCAGTTATCGTGTCACATCATCATAATGACTCTTCATTGTGTGTGTGTGTGTGTGTGTGTGTGTGTGTGTGTTTACCAGAGAGCAGGCTGTAAGCATGCAGTGTGCAGTCGTTGGCGTGTAGTGCAGCGTTGCGTGCTGACTGTAGCAGGTTGTAGAGCAGCTGGCAGCCTCTGCCTGTCGATTCCACAATGTCCTGCTCTCCCTCCATCAAACTCAACAACGGCACCATGTGAGGCAGAGACAACGGCCCCGACACAACAGAGTCTAAAAGATGCACAACATACACTGTAAACTGCAAAACACTCACTGTATACACAACATAGACTGTAAACTACACAGCACTCACTGTAAAGTATACACAACATACACTGTAAACTACACAGCACTCACTGTAAAGTATACACAACATACACTGTAAACTACACAACACTCACTGTAAAGTATACACAACATACACTGTAAACTACACAACACTCACTGTAAAGTATACACAACATACACTGTAAACTACACAACACTCACTGTAAAGTATACACAACATACACTGTAAACTACACAACACTCACTGTAAAGTATACACAACATACACTGTAAACTACACAGCACTCACTGTAAAGTATACACAACATACACTGTAAACTACACAACACTCACTGTAAAGTATACACAACATACACTGTAAACTACACAGCACTCACTGTAACGTATACACAACATACACTGTAAACTACACAACACTCACTGTAAAGTATACACAATATACTCTGTAAACTACACAGCACTCACTGTAAACTACACAACATACACTGTAAAGTATACGCAACATACACTGTAAACTACACAGCACTCACTGTAAAGTATACGCAACATACACTGTAAACTACACAGCACTCACTGTAAAGTATACGCAACATACACTGTAAACTACACAGCACTCACTGTAAAGTATACGCAACATACACTGTAAACTACACAACACTCACTGTAAAGTATACGCAACATACACTGCAAACTACACAGTACTCACTGTAAAGTATACGCAACATACACTGTAAACTACACAGCACTCACTGTAAAGTATACGCAACATACACTGTAAACTACACAGCACTCACTGTAAAGTATACGCAACATACACTGTAAACTACACAGCACTCACTGTAAAGTATACACAACATACACTGCAAACTACACAGCACTCACTGTAAAGTATACACAACATACACTGTAAACTACACAACACTCACTGTAAACTACACAACACTCACTGTAAAGTATACACAACATACACTGTGAACTACACAGCACTCACTGTAAAGTATACACAACATACACTGTAAACTACACAACACTCACTGTAAAGTATACACAACATACACTGTAAACTACACAACACTCACTGTAAACTACACAACACTCACTGTAAAGTATACACAACATACACTGCAAACTACACCGCACTCACTGTAAAGTATACACAAGATACACTGTAAACTACACAGCACTCACTATACACAAGATACACTGTAAACTACACAGCACTCACTGTAAAGTATACACAACATACACTGCAAACTACACAGAACTCACTGTATAGTATACACAACATACACTGTAAACTACACAACACTCACTGTAAAGTATACACAACATACACTGTAAACTACACAACACTCACTGTAAACTACACAACACTCACTGTAAAGTATACACAACATACACTGTGAACTACACAGCACTCACTGTAAAGTATACACAACATACACTGTAAACTACACAACACTCACTGTAAAGTATACACAACATACACTGTAAACTACACAACATACACTGTAAACTACACAACACTCACTGTAAAGTATACACAACATACACTGTAAACTACACAGCACTCACTGTAAAGTATACAACATACACTGTAAACTACACAGCACTCACTGTAAAGTATACGCAACATACACTGTAAACTACACAACACTCACTGTAAAGTATACGCAACATACACTGTAAACTACACAACACTCACTGTAAAGTATACAACATACACTGTAAACTACACAACACTCACTGTAAAGTATACACAACATACACTGTAAACTACACAGCACTCACTGTAAAGTATACAACATACACTGTAAACTACACAGCACTCACTGTAAAGTATACGCAACATACACTGTAAACTACACAGCACTCACTGTAAAGTATACACAACATACACTGTAAAGTATACGCAACATACACTGTAAACTACACAGCACTCACTGTAAAGTATACACAACATACACTGTAAACTACACAACACTCACTGTAAACTACACAACACTCACTGTAAAGTATACACAACATACACTGCGAACTACACAGCACTCACTGTAAAGTATACACAACATACACTGCAAACTACACAACACTCACTGTAAAGTATACACAACATACACTGTAAACTACACAGCACTCACTGTAAAGTATACACAACATACACTGTAAACTACACAGCACTCACTGTAAAGTATACACAACATACACTGTAAACTACACAGCACTCACTGTAAAGTATACACAACATACACTGTAAACTACACAGCACTCACTGTAAAGTATACACAACATACACTGTAAACTACACAACACTCACTGTAAACTACACAACACTCACTGTAAAGTATACACAACATACACTGTAAACTACACAGCACTCACTGTAAAGTATACACAACATACACTGTAAACTACACAGCACTCACTGTAAACTACACAACACTCACTGTAAAGTATACGCAACATACACTGTAAACTACACAGCACTCACTGTAAAGTATACACAACATACACTGTAAACTACACAGCACTCACTGTAAAGTATACACAACATACACTGTAAACTACACAGCACTCACTGTAAAGTATACACAACATACACTGTAAACTACACAACACTCACTGTAAAGTATACACAACATACACTGTAAACTACACAGCACTCACTGTAAAGTATACACAACATACACTGTAAACTACACAGCACTCACTGTAAAGTATACACAACATACACTGTAAACTACACAACACTCACTGTAAACTACACAACACTCACTGTAAAGTATACACAACATACACTGCGAACTACACAGCACTCACTGTAAAGTATACACAACATACACTGCAAACTACACAACACTCACTGTAAAGTATACACAACATACACTGTAAACTACACAACACTCACTGTAAACTACACAACACTCACTGTAAAGTATACACAACATACACTGTGAACTACACAGCACTCACTGTAAAGTATACACAACATACACTGCAAACTACACAACACTCACTGTAAAGTATACACAACATACACTGTAAACTACACAACACTCACTGTAAACTACACAACACTCACTGTAAAGTATACACAACATACACTGCAAACTACACAACACTCACTGTAAAGTATACACAACATACACTGTAAACTACACAACACTCACTGTAAACTACACAACACTCACTGTAAACTACACAACACTCACTGTAAAGTATACACAACATACACTGCAAACTACACAACACTCACTGTAAAGTATACACAACATACACTGTAAACTACACAGCACTCACTGTAAAGTATACACAACATACACTGTAAACTACACAACACTCACTGTAAAGTATACACAACATACACTGTAAACTACACAACACTCACTGTAAACTACACAACACTCACTGTAAAGTATACACAACATACACTGCAAACTACACAACACTCACTGTAAAGTATACACAACATACACTGTAAACTACACAACACTCACTGTAAAGTATACACAACATACACTGTAAACTACACAACACTCACTGTAAACTACACAACACTCACTGTAAACTACACAACACTCACTGTAAAGTATACACAACATACACTGCAAACTACACAACACTCACTGTAAAGTATACACAACATACACTGTAAACTACACAACACTCACTGTAAACTACACAACACTCACTGTAAACTACACAACACTCACTGTAAAGTATACACAACATACACTGCGAACTACACAGCACTCACTGTAAAGTATACAGGTCCTTCTCAAAAAATTAGCATATTGTGATAAAGTTCATTATTTTCCATAATGTAATGATAAAAACTAAACTTTCATATATTTTAGATTCATTGCACACCAACTGAAATATTTCAGGTCTTTTATTGTTTTAATACTGATGATTTTGGCATACAGCTCATGAAAACCCAAAATTCCTATCTCAAAAAATTAGCATATCATGAAAAGGGTCTCTAAACGAGCTATAAACCTAATCATCTGAATCAACTAATTAACTCTAAACACCTGCAAAAGATTCCTGAGGCTTTTAAAAACTCCCAGCCTGTTTCAATACTCAAAACCGCAATCATGGGTAAGACTGCCGACCTGACTGCTGTCCAGAAGGCCATCATTGACACCCTCAAGCAAGAGGGTAAGACACAGAAAGAAATTTCTGAACAAATAGGCTGTTCCCAGAGTGCTGTATCAAGGCACCTCAGTGGGAAGTCTGTGGGAAGGAAAAAGTGTGGCAAAAACGCTGCACAACGAGAAGAGGTGACCGGACCCTGAGGGAGATTGTGGAGAAGGACCGATTCCAGACCTTGGGGACCTCGCGGAAGCAGTGGACTGAGTCTGGAGTAGAAACATCCAGAGCCACCGTGCACAGGCGTGTGCAGGAAATGGGCTACAGGTGCCGCATTCCCCAGGTCAAGCCACTTTTGAACCAGAAACAGCGGCAGAAGCGCCTGACCTGGGCTACAGAGAAGCAGCACTGGACTGTTGCTCAGTGGTCCAAAGTACTTTTTTCGGATGAAAGCAAATTTTGCATGTCATTCGAAATCAAGGTGCCAGAGTCTGGAGGAAGACTGGGGAGAAGGAATGATGGTCTGGGGTGCCATGTCAGCTGCTGGTGTTGGTCCACTGTGTTTTATCAAGGGCAGGGTCAATGCAGCTAGCTATCAGGAGATTTTGGAGCACTTCATGCTTCCATCTGCTGAAAAGCTTTATGGAGATGAAGATTTCATTTTTCAGCACGACCTGGCACCTGCTCACAGTGCCAAAACCACTGGTAAATGGTTTACTGACCATGGTATTACTGTGCTCAATTGGCCTGCCAACTCTCCTGACCTGAACCCCATAGAGAATCTGTGGGATATTGTGAAGAGAAAGTTGAGAGACGCAAGACCCAACACTCTGGATGAGCTTAAGGCCGCTATCGAAACATCCTGGGCCTCCATAACACCTCAGCAGTGCCACAGGCTGATTGCCTCCATGCCACGCCGCATTGAAGCAGTCATTTCTGCAAAAGGATTCCCGACCAAGTATTGAGTGCATAACTGAACATAATTATTTGAAGGTTGACTTTTTTTTTGTATTAAAAGCACTTCTTTTATTGGTCGGATGAAATATGCTAATTTTTTGAGATAGGAATTTTGGGTTTTCATGAGCTGTATGCCAAAATCATCAGTATTAAAACAATAAAAGACCTGAAATATTTCAGTTGGTGTGCAATGAATCTAAAATATATGAAAGTTTAATTTTTATCATTACATTATGGAAAATAATGAACTTTATCACAATATGCTAATTTTTTGAGAAGGACCTGTACACAACATACACTGTAAACTACACAACACTCACTGTAAAGTATACACAACATACACTGTAAACTACACCACACTCACTGTAAAGTATACACAACATACACTGCAAACTACACAGCACTCACTGTAAAGTATACACAACATACACTGTAAACTACACAGCACTCACTGTAAAGTATACACAACATACACTGTGAACTACACAACACTCACTGTAAACTACACAACACTCACTGTAAAGTATACACAACATACACTGTAAACTACACAGCACTCACTGTAAAGTATACACAACATACACTGCAAACTACACAGCACTCACTGTAAAGTATACACAACATACACTGCAAACTACACAGCACTCACTGTAAAGTATACACAACATACACTGTGAACTACACAACACTACATACAGAAAATATTAGACATCATTAAGCATTGAAACAGACACCTTTAAACATTTTTTAAACTACACAATACACACACAGACACACGCTCACCGTCTCCTTCATTAAGTGATTTCATGAAGGGTTTGAGACTCTTTTCAAACATCACAGCACTGTCAGTGTAATTCTGCCTTAACGCTCTCCACGTCATCTCCAACCTCACCACCTACACACACACACACACACACACACACACACAAACATCAGATCAGTGTCATATACAGCTTCACCACCTACACACACACATACACACACACACACACACATCAGATCAGTGTCATATACAGCTTCACCACCTACACACACACATACACACACACACACACACACACACATCAGATCAGTGTCATATACAGCTTCACCACCCCCCACACACACACACACACACACACACACACACACACAACACACATGTTGTGTTTCCATGTTTTATGGGGACTTTCCATAGACATAATGGTTTTTATACTGTACAAACTTTATATTCTATCCCCTAAACCTAACCCTACCCCTAAACCTAACCCTCACAGAAAACATTCTGCATTTTTACCTTTTCAAAAAACATAATTTAGTATGATTTATAAGCTGTTTTCCTCATGGGGACCGACAAAATGTCCCCACAAGGTCTAAAATTTCGGGTTTTACTATCCTTATGGGGACATTTGGTCCCCACGAAGTGATAAATACACGCTCACACATACACACAAACACACACACATCAGATCAGTGTCATATACAGCTTCACCACACACACACACACACAAACACACACACATCAGATCAGTGTCATATACAGCTTCACCACACACACACACACACAAACACACACACATCAGATCAGTGTCATATACAGCTTCACCACCTACAGTACATACACACACACACACACACACACACACCTGCGGCATCTCCAGGGCCTTCATGACAGCAGAGAAGGCGTACAGGTCATGTGTGGTGTGCCGCAGTTCTTGTGCCAGCTGAATGGTCTTGTGCAGGACAGTCGCCCGCTGACCCACCATCCCCGTACAGCCCAGAAGATCCACTGCGATGCCCAGAGCCATCACATGATGCCTGACGGGAACATCACATGACATCTTCACACATCATCATGTACCATAACATAATCATCATCACTATGACACGCACCTCTCCAACAGGTCTTGTCTCAGCTGGCCTCCGTGTGGTAGTGTGATGAGCTCTAAACCTGTTTCGACTCCCATAATCCTCTTCTGCTCCACCGTCACACCTGTGACTCGAGCCACCTGACAGAAAGAGAGACAAAAAATGAGAATGTTTTCATTGAAGTTCAGGTGGAAATGTTGCGTGCTGTACCTGACAGTTGACACTGAGCATGTGTAACGCAGTGGTCCTGGCGTCGGTGTGCGTCAGCAGATCTTTGACTTTGAGAAGTGTGGTCTGATCCAGTGGACGATTGTTCTCCGGCAGCAGAAGCGAGTGGAAATCCTCCAGACGAAAACATGAGGAGGTCTCAGTCTGTGGACGCTCAAAATGCCAGTCCGTGTCCTTCATCGTCTCCATCGCTGTCTGTCCCGACCGGCGATTTTCTTCCTGTTTCTGCGCCTCTAGGAACCCAAAGCTAGTTTCGGTGAGACGCGCGCGACTGGTCCATTTCTCCTGAGCACGGAGCTGCGTCGCGTGACCTTTGGGCAACATGGTGACTGGAACCTACATGAGGTCAGAGGACATACTGTATTTACTCTCTATATTCTCATTACTAAATGTATATTAAAGGATTAGGAACATGACATAAGAAATGGTAGATACAGTAGTAGGGTTCATTTTGATTTCATGTTGACTTTAAGGTGGTATACTCTCACCTGTGGCACCAGCTCGCCATAGAGATCGACAGGGTCGTCCTCCGAAACGGTCGGAGTGGGGGGGGACAGGATGGTGATCCGCAGCGGTTTGGGCGGCGCCCGAGAATGCAGCTGTCCATCGGAGCCACGGAAAGGTGAGCCGCCGAGACCTGATTGGCTAAGCCTAGTGGCGCAGGAATTGGCTGGGCTGAGTAGAGGTTCACTTCCTGTGCGGAACACTGGCGAAATGGGGGCGGGGCTTAACTCCTGTGATGGACTCGTCTGAGGTACACCTGCACAAACAATATTCAATCGATTCAAATACAAATGACAATTTTTATTTTAATACTTTTTTTTTTATTTAATTATATACATTTGCTGATGAAGGCCACCAAATATATCTAATTCAATATACACTGATGAGCCAAAACATTATGACCACTCACAGGTGAAGTGAATAACGTTGATCATCTCCTAACAAGGTCACAGGTCAAGGTCTGGGTAGATTAGATGGTGAGTGATCAATCAAGGACCAAATTATTATGGCCAGGTGACTGGGTCAGAGCATCTCTGAAACGGCTGGTGGGGTGCTCCCGGTCAGCAGTGGTGAGTATCTACCGACAGTGGTCCGAGGAGGGACAAACCACAAACTGGTGACAGGGTGTTGGGTGCCAAATGCTCATTAATGTCAGTGACCTCTTTCAGAAGGATAATGCGCCCGCCTCACTGCACACATTACAGCAACAAGATCCAACAAGGTGTTGCCTTGGCCTCCAAATTCTCCAGATTTTATCTGTGGAATGTGCTGGACCAACATGTCTGATCCACGGCGGCTCCACCTCACAACTTACAGGACTTGAAGGATCTGCTGCTGATGTCTTGGTGCCAGATACACACAGGACACCTTCAGGGGTCTTGTAGACTCCATGCCTTGGCGGGTTGGCGCAGTTTTGGAGGCACTCGTAGGGCCAACAGCATATTAGGCAGGTGGTCATAATGTTTTGGCTCATCAGTGTATGTGATACCGATTAATTGATTGGTGTGTAATTAATTAGATTTAAAAAGTGCAATTGATTGACAGACATAATATATAATAATTCAGATCATTTAAAGACATTTCATTATGGCATCCGAGTAAAGGAGGCATGGGGAGCCTCCGGCCTCAGGGCTGTATGTGCCCCGCAAGTCCATTTGAACTGCTTCACGAGGCCTCCGGAATATATTTAATAAGCATAAAAATAGCCTTGATTTTAACTGTAATATAATAAATAATAATAGATAATAATTCAAATAATTTTAAATAATAACAACACAAAATACTATATCATTTAAAGTCTTGCTGTGTTAGCGCGTACAGAATGCATCAGTGCATTTATTTAAACCAGCAAATACTGTAATTTCAGAAATACTCGTCCCTTGATAGGAAAACGGTTCAGAAAAAGAGGTCAGTATATTGCATCTGTTGGTTTGTTGTGTGTACAGCTGGAGCTGCACTTACTGCCCCCTGCTGACTGAGACTGCTAATAACATGAAGCTGGTACTTGTTCCGTTGGTGTATAATTGTGTTAATCTTTTTTAATGTGTTATTTTTATAGAATTAATCAAACTGACTTGTTAAAATTAGGCTGTTGATTTAACATGTTCTGAAAAAATGTGATTGGCTATATGTTGCTAGGGTGTTCTGTGTGGTTGCTAGCGTGTAGTACCGGTGCGGAGGTTGCTGTCAGAATGTGCAGACTGTAGAGATGGTCTCCCCACTGTCTCCAGGTTAGCAGGCTGACTGCCACTCCTACACACACACACACACACACACACACACACACGGTTACCACAGCAACAACACACACACTACACTACAGAAAGCACACATGCACTAGCTCTGACTCTGGGATTGTTTAGCGGAGTGTTCTGGTGTTGTGTAGTAACAGATCTGTGTGTTTACCTGAGCAGGATGTTGTTGACCTGTAGTGTGTCATTCTGAGAGGAACTCAGGCTCCGCCTCTTGCTCTGACCTCTCGACCAATGAGATGAGCTTGATGATTTTGCAGCCTGGCGCTCACTGATGATGCGTAGAGGCAGGGTGCGCGTGATTGGATGGAAGATAACCGCTCCGGAGGAAGTTGAGATGGGACGCCGTCCGCCGACGTGGAATCGAATTAACGCAGGAATGTTGTCGAACTGATCGTTCTCAAATTGGAACAAAACGCGGGAGTAACCCTACACACACACACACACACTCTCAGAATACTCAATATCAGATGGTTTGTTCCCATGAGAAAGGCCAGGACACATGCAGTACCTGTTTGGGTCTCAGAACGACACGTATGATTTTGAAATGCACGTGTTGATTGTTCCACATGCAGCTCAGAACATAATCACCTGCGCTGGAGCTGGAATCACGCACCACAAAATCACCGTCCCGACACAACAACTGCTCCGCACCCTACAGGAACACACCAAATACACATCTTACAGTCCAAATACACATCATACATCTTATAAATGTTAGCATGGGACCGCTCACAGACACACCTCGCGCGACAGCGGCCCGTGATACCAGGCGTGACTCCTCAGATCTTCAGGGTTGAGTTTAAGCTCCTCCTCCAGTTCCTTCTTCAGAGAGTCCATGTCCTTCAGCCCAGAGAACACCTTCACACACATCCTCCGATCAATCGTTTCACGAACAAGACTGAACACGTCATTCAGCAGTTCGAAGTTAAACAGTGTTTTTACTAATTACTAATCTGAAATTGTAATCAGATTACTTTACTCATTGAAAAAGTAATATCATTACTAATGGCTTTACTTTTAGGTTACTTTCTCAAACACTTTTCACAGAAATATTTTAAGTTTTAATTTGAAGTCATACACTCAACATACATGTTTCTACCTAGCAACGACATATTAACGACTTCTGTCACACACACGCAAACAGACGCTCATATGAACATAATCACATTTATTATGTATTGTTCCTAAATAATCCTTCAGAATTATGTGCAGCTGAAGTTCCCGTCACTGAATGTCAGTAGCTGTAATGTGTTACACTACTTTCTCCATAAAAGTAATTTGATTACAGCGATTAGTTACTTTGTAACACTCACACTAATCTGAAGAAGCTATACTGAAACATCAAAGCCATGTTAATCTCCCATTGTCGAAATGAAATCAATGAAAGGTGAGCAGAGGAACACCTCACCTGACTGATGAAGGCTGTCACACTCTTCCTCCTGCTGCAGAACAGAGCAGATTATTTCATTAGATCAGTCGTGAGAGGAACATTAGCAGACTGATTATGACCATTAATGCACGATAGTTTGATCTTTTACAATCTTTAAACACGTTATAATAAGGTTACATCTATTAACAGACATGAACATTTACACACTTTTAAAGCATTAATGAATCTCAGTCAATGTTCATTTAAACACACATTTAAATCAAAAGTTGTGTTTGTTAATATTAGTTCATGCACAATGAACAATTGTATTTTATTAACTAACTAAGAAAAGGAAACAATATGTAGCAATATAATGCTTTATTAACATTTTCCAAACAAAGCCTCCACAGTATGAAGATAAAAATGCACTAAAATATCACCAATTCAAGTTATAAACGTTTCCCAAAGTCTAAGTGGGAGTGTGAGTAATTGACTGAACTAGTCTTCACTTAGGTTCATTGCAATGGGCGTTAAATCTCTTAAACTCTCCACTATATGAATCTGCCGGCAGACTGATCTGCTTTATTACAGCAATCGTGAAGCTGCGTTCATGATTCGTGTCAGAGCCAAACCAAAGACAAAATGTCTGCTTGTGTGTTTTGGTTAAGGCTTGATGGGCTTCTGTGATGAACATGTCTTACATTGGCTGAAAACACTTTATTTCTATCACAAGTCCCATGTGTGCTTGTTTTATACATCAAAAAACATTAAGAGCTCATTTCTCCATTTACATTTATTTACATTTATGCATTTGGCAGACGCTTTTATCCAAAGTGACTTACAGAGCACTTATTACAGGGACAATCCCCCCGGAACAACCTGGAGTTAAGTGTCTTACTCAAGGACACAATGGTGGTGACTGTGGGGATCGAACCAGCAACCTTCTGAGTACCAATGTATTATACAGAGCCCTTATTACAGGGACAATCCCCCCGGAGCAACCTGGAGTTAAGTGCCTTACTCAAGGACATAATGGTGGTGACTGTGGGGTTCGAACCAGCAACCTTATGATTACCAATGTATTATACAGAGCACTTATTACAGGGACAATCCCCCCGGAGCAACCTGGAGTTAAGTGTCTTACTCAAGGACACAATGGTGGTGACTGTGGGGTTCGAACCAGCAACCTTATGATTACCAATGTATTATACAGAGCACTTATTACAGGGACAATCCCCCCGGAGCAACCTGGAGTTAAGTGTCTTACTCAAGGACACAATGGTGGTGACTGTGGGGTTCGAACCAGCAACCTTATGATTACCAATGTATTATACAGAGCACTTATTACAGGGACAATCCCCCCGGAGCAACCTGGAGTTAAGTGTCTTACTCAAGGACACAATGGTGGTGACTGTGGGGCTCAAACCAGCGACCTTCTGATTACCAGATTACGAGTTATGTGCTTAGACCACTACACCACCACCACTCCATAATTGAATCGCTGAGGGAAGTCAGAGATGATTTATTTATTGAGATTATAACCTCTGCAGCTGAGTGTAACAGTCAACTAGCGTGCTACGACAGTACCGCCTATAGAATGTCTATGGGACCGCCGCCTTATGCTATTTGATGCTAAGCTTGTAGGCTCACCGTGGGTGTGTTTAGTGAAGTGTGCGTCACTGTAATGACTCCGGACGGACACATTACAAAGGTTGCACCTGTCACACCAGTGTTTATGCCTTATTAACTGTAAACACGTTAATTGCGATTAATAAAAATGAACATGTTAAGCTTTTATATTAATTATGTTATCATGTTAATTCTGACAGCTCTAAAAACTTTCTACAATTTAAAATAACTATTTGGCTGAACTTGATTTAATCAGTTGTTCCACGAGTTTTTAATGAGTTTTCTTACATTAAAAGTACCTTGTAATTTGACATCTTAAGGCGACTTCACTGAATCAAGTAAACCCTTTTTAACGTCAAAATAGGGCTGGGCGATAAAACGATATCGATATCACGATAAAGAAAATCCACGATAAGCTTTAGAGGAATTTTCAATATTTACTGTGTGTCGCTAAAACACAAGCAGTTTGGCTTTCTCAGGCTAGTTTCCACTGGGGCGGACGAAATCCGCTCAAAGGCGCTCACAGCGCTAGGAGAGAGTCGCACCGCACCGCTGCCAATCCTACGATCCACCTTGTGAGCATAACGCTCGCTTTCATAGAAAACGCTCTCAGCTTCGCTCACAATGCACCCGTGGTTACGTAGGGTCAGACTGGATGAACTTGCTAATGCTAGCTGCCTTGCTAACGATTAGGCTACGTCGGACACTGGATTGATTCCATCAAGGCTTCAGGACAACGGGTGCGTCCTCTCATCGTCTCTAGTGAAGAGCGCGACAGAACAACAGTGATGTGGACGACAGCTCTGATCTTTCTGCGCTGTAATCTTCAATATTGTTCTCTAGCACCAAACCTGCATCATTTCTGCCCCGCCCCGCTCCGCACGCGTCACCTCTTTTCCTGCATGTGTGTAGACTTGAAGCGCCTCATGAGTTAACGAGGTTTCAAAGCAGCTTTTAAGACCAAAACGTTTTTCCCTTCTAAATGTGTCTTTATAAATCAGCGTGTTACGAGCCTTTAATAATAAACTAATCCAATAAACAAATCGATTTCGGTTCTAATTTTGTGAATATTAATGAGATGTCTGGAATGGAAAAGGAAAGACTAAAATCACTAGTTGGTCGACGAGTCTCTCACTTTAATGAAAATATACAAATGTTTTGTAAATGTTCTCTCGGGACACCCCTGAACCCACATTCAGCATCACTCCACAGTCACACTGTGCCCCAAACTTGAGTATCTGAATCTAAAGAAATATAACAAATATTTAACTATAATGTAAAAACATCCCAACAAACACTACACTGGTCACTATGAACAATCAGATGATCTTTAACATTCATTTTCAATTGATAAACGGTAAAAGACGGTAAAATTGGTGAAAGATCCCGCAGACCCCTCTGGCCGTCTCTGGACCCCCTGGGCAGTTTTATAGAGACTATTTTGACTGTTTATTAATTTTTTCTTCTTTTCTTCCATCAACTTTGAAATAAAAAAAGAAAGTGCAACGTGTAAATGTATATGATAAATATCGATATCGAACAATATTAAAAAGATTATCATGATCACAATTTTGTCCATATCGCCAGCCCCATGTAACTCTGAATGTCTTTAGTGATATGCTAGCTAAGACAGGAAGAGTTATTATGCTAAACACATGCTGGTGGAAAGCATTGAGTGCAATTGAGTCACTATGAAATGGATAAATCAACATGTAGAATACTTAAAATGGTCCTCAACTTCGTTTCAAGCTCCACTTTTAAAACAAACCTCACCATAACAAAGCATTAGCCACAAACAAGAATCTACTTTTCTCTTCTTGCACAAAGACACATAAAATAACACTTAATATTAACATTTACTCTCCGCGTCGGGTCCATTAGCACACTGGTGACCCGCTGGCCATTGTCTGGTACACAAAAATATGAATGTTGTCCCAACACACACGGGTTAAGCTGACAAGACACCTTTAGTTGAATCAACTCTGCTAATTTAAGTTCCTTTGGTTACATGATTTTTTTTTAGTAAAATTAACATGGGAAAATGAGTAAAAGTAACGATAGTGAAAGTTCATTTTCTGAGCGTAAATAATAAAGTAGCCACATTTAGAAAGAAGTGTGTGGACATATATGTACTGTATATATATATTCAATATTTATATATGTTAAAGTGATAATAAAGTACAAATAAAATGTGTTTACACTTGTAAAGCCCTTTTCACTGTCCGATGGTTATTTCAGTGTTGTGATTATTACAGCTGCTGAAGCGTTTCAGTGGTGTTTCCTTCCCGTCCTGCATTGTGATCTCTGGACATCAGGGAATGTCCTGGGATTGGTTGTCATGGAAACGGATGTTATGGGTTCTTCCTGACATGTTGACTCAAGGCCATTCACACAAACCTCAGGCATTTTCTTACGTGATATTAGCATAAACGAGTGATCATAATGTAGATAAATCTGCACTTATTAAAACAATTTATACAAATCTACAATTTTTAAACCTGGTATCATTGTAATGCCTTATCTTGAGATTTGAGACCATGGTAATACATGTGTTATATACATATACACAGTAATAATAGCAACATTTTGGACATCTACTGTGATATTCCATTTAAATAACATGTAAATAACATTCAGCATAGCCTACTTTAAAGTACCAAAGCTTGAATGCAACACATTAAACACATGTGACAACACGCCCCGACATTTCTGGAAGATAATCTTTCTCCTAAGACACATTTAAGTTCACATTTACCTTCATTATATAGTTAATTGTTCCCTGAAAGAATGCCAGTGAGGTTTTCATGTGCCACTTGTTTGCCCAACAGTACAAACACTACAGAAATATAAATATTATATATAGTTTGAGGACAGTTTGTGTCCTGCTGGAGAAAAGCACAATTGTTCTCTTGATAGTCGTTACTGAGATGTAGCCCGATGTCCAACTCATTAAACAGCTTAAAGATGTGAAATATTACATATCAAAGGTCTTTCTGCAGCAGGATCTTACCTGGAAAACGAGGAATAAATCAGTCCATGAGTTAGTGAGTGTTGTAGAGAGTGTTCAGTGGGAAAACACTGAAGTTCTCCACAGCTGACGAGTTCACACACGCTGCTGGAGGTGTTGTCTCCTGTCTGTCGCTCCCGGGGCCCCGAGAGATCTCTTGAGTGGTTCGTAGATTTGCTCCAAAAGCACATTAAAGGTGTCCACATCACTCGTGCGCTACATGTCAAGTCTGCAGAAGCCATTCGATAGCGTTGTGTGAGGAACAGATCGAACTGTACATGTTAAATCCCTGAAATCTTCCTCTTCACCCTTTTGAATCTGGCGTGCACGAGAAACATAATTGTTTACATATCAGTCTACTGTCACCCATGTTTGGAACGCAATCGGGGAGTTATTCAACACATCTACTTGAAAGGGGAAAGAACATAATCTCCAAAACTGTCCGTCAAGACTATGATCAAAGAACTTACACAGATGAGCCAAAACATTATGACCAGGTGAATTGTTAGCAATGATTGTAGATGGTAAACAAACAATCAGTTCTCAGTGAACATGTTGAATGCAGGAGAAATGGGCAGGAGTGAAGACCTGAGTGACTTTGACAAGGGCTGAATTGTTGTGGCCAGATGATTGGGTCAGAGCATCTCTGAAACGGCGTGTGAGGTGCTCCCGGTCAGCAGTCATGAGTATCTACTCACTTCATACAGTACGCCTCATTCACCAAACAAACCAAAGCACAAGAATTCGTGGAGTTGGAAGGGAATATTAAAAGTGCCGAGGCAGAGCTGAAGTGCCGAATGTCATCTGATGGCCTCAGAGAATTGACCCGATTGAAATACAGATATAACACTATTTTGTTGCAGAAGGTGGAGTTTTGGCTATTCAGGGCAAGACAGTCAGACTTTGAGTCGGGGGACCAAACAGGAAAACTTCTGGCTAGATAATAAAACAGAGAGTGTTTTTCCACCATTCCCTCAGTGAAATCGGCTGGTGGTGACATTTTTACCTCGGCCATTGATATTAATAATGATTTTAAAGAATTCTTGACCTCTATAGTTCCACGTCTTCGTCTACTGATGAACTTTGAGGAACCATTAGATCTCTCTAAACTGACAACTGAGAAAAAAATCTTCTCTTGATTCTGAGATGACCTTGGAGGAGTTTGGCGAGGTAATTAAGGCCTTGTCCACAGGCAAGGTTCTGGGGCCAGATGGTTTTGCCGCTGAGTTTTTTAGATCTTATGCAACAGAACTGGCTCCACTTTTGTTAGAAGTTCATATGGAATCATTAAAGAATGGAAAACTTCCCCCAACCATGACACAAGCCCGGATCAGTCTGATTCTTAAAACGGACAAAGATCTAACCGATTGGCTAACCGATTAAGTAAAGTTATGACATCTCTTATATATATAGATCAGGTGGGGTTTATTCGGGGTCCCAGCTCTTCTGATAACATCAGGCGTTTCATCAATATCATGTGATCAGTGGCGAATGATCAGACTCCAGTCGCTGCATCTCACTTGATGCCGTTTCAAGAGTGGCACACAGAGATGGGCAGGAAGCTGCATTTGAAGGAATGTCATATAGAAGGCTAGGTAACATGGATTTATTTAATAAAAAATGGGGCAACTGTTTAGCCTTTTTTAGCTGGATCTTGGGGAGGGACAGTGGAGGGAGATTTGTTGTTTTAAATGTATGATTGTATTTTTGTATATATTCTTAAGTGTTTCCTCTTGTCAGCAGAATCGGCACAACCTTCCCCTCCAGTGATATTCACTACATTCCAGCTCTTCCCTTGACATGTGGTTAGAACAGACTCCACCCTTAAAAGTAGGATATGATGAGACCCCGCGTCCTCGTGCAAGGCTAAAAGAGACCCCGCCCTTGAGGATTTGAATACTAGTAGAGGATTGTCGATGGAGCCTCTGTTACATAATCACATTAGCACTGTATTACATGTAGATTTTGATGTGTGTGTGTCTGATCTGACTTTTACTTTGCAATCAAACCATGTATGAATTTGGCTAGTAACTTGCCAAAGCCAAATTAGTTGTAGCAACTGTTGTGTTCATTTTTATTCTGTATTACAGATCCAAAAAAAACA
>NC_068280.1:632500-642500 GCF_025860055.1 Xyrauchen texanus | reverse complement strand
AATACACACAATAACATGTATTTATTGTATTACTATATTCACATTTGCTGCTACTAAGGTTGAGGTATGGGTAGACTTTGGGGTAGGGTCAGGATTAGGGGTTATAAGGTTAACAGAGTTTAGGATTACGTTAGGATACATAATATGTACATTGGAGCACATGCTACAGTACATAGTAGTTAAAGACTCTGCATATAAAATGGGCCATTAAAATAAGCATTTAGACTTTTATTTCCATTATTTGTCTTGACATGTCATTTGTGTACAGTAATGTGTGTGTGTGTGTGTGTGTGTGTGTGTAGGATCTTGCTCAGTGTGTGAACGAGGTGAAGAGAGACAATGAAATAATTCGACAAATCACAACATTTCAGATTTGCATCGAGAACATGGTAAAGATACCGTAAACCATCTGAATACACCAGTGGTTTGTTTTGCTTTCTTTGTTATTAAATAGATATTAAATCATTATTAAATCTCTGTCTCTATGTAGACTCAGTCTCTGGCATTGTTCGGACGTCCCAAAATAGATGGAGAGTTTAAGATCTGCAGCCCTGAGAAGAAATCCAAACAGGACAGGTGTGTGTGTGTGTGTGTGTGTGTGTGTGTGTGAGAGAGAGAGTGTGTGTGTGTGAGAGAGTGTGTGTATGTGTGTGTTATTAAAATGTTTTTGTGGAGGAGGGTTTACCCTCGAAGCTTCTCCAGAAACAACAATAAACCACTACGGATGGCCACATGGAACGCTCACGCTGTCGGGAGCTGGACCGATACCGCCTGGATCTCTGTGGTATTCAGGAGGTCCGGCTCTGGCTCCTGCCACCATGAGGGGTGGTCAGACCTCTACTTAGGGCAGCAGACTGCCAAACAACAGGGAGTGGCTCTTGTTCTGAACAAAAGAATGAAGGGGGCGTGGGCGCGTGACGGTGAGGTGTGGGAAGCTGTGAGCCCCAGGATACTTTAGGCTCACCATCCCATCAACCAGAGGCGAGGAGTGGTGGTTGTGGTTACTTATGTCCCCCCTGAAGATGAACATCCATGGAGGGATGCAAGCAAGACCAATGAGTCAGATGCCTTCTATGACCTTCTGTCAAAGGACAACGTGGGACAAAGTGGGGATGACCCTGCCGAGGCTGCGGTCCCTCCAATACTGGAGGAAGAAGTTACCCCCTGTGAGTGGCTGGCTGAGGTGCCATTTGCTTAGGAAGTACTGAAGGCGATCCAGAGTCTGAGACCAGGAAAGGCACCGGGCAGAGATGATCTCCCAAGTGAAATGCTGAGGGAGGGTGGTGTTTGTGCACAGACTGCCCTACATGACATCATAACAACAGTCTGGACCAATGGACAGGTTCCGCAGCATTGGAAGGATGCCCTGGTGGTCCCACTATTTAAGAAGGGGGACCACACAGACTGTAATAACTATAGGGGCATCTCGCTCCTCAGTGTGCCGGGAAAGGTCCTGGCAAGGATTATTCAATATACCCTTGCTAGGCACGCTGAGGAGAGACTTGCGGAGCCCCAATGCAGTTTCAGGAAAGGGCGGTCTTGCACAGGTGCCTTATTTTCTGTCCGTCTGCTACAGCAGAGGTGTAGGGAATTCCAGCAAGACCTACATCTCTGCTTTATTGACCTGGTCAAGGCCTATGATACCATCAGTAGAACTGGGCTCTGGGTTGTTCTTCGTTCGGTGTCCCAGACCCACTGCTCGCGATCATTAAGGACCTTCACGATGGCGAGCAGGCCCGGGTAAAACTACGTGGCCAGGAGTCAGAGCCATTTCCTGTTCACCTTGGAGTGCGACAGGGATGTCCTCTTGCTCCCACATTATTTAAGATCTATTTTGACAATGTAGTACGTGAAGCCTTCAATAGCTGTAGCGGAGGAATTTCCATCTGGTACAGATACAATGGGAGGTTGATCGATGCCCGGTGCGGTCAAGGGATGCTCCCTATTGCTCAACCGTTTTATGTATGCTGATGGTCTGTTGATTGCTGGCCACTCAGAGGAGGAGTTGGGGTGCTGCTGCTGAACCTGGAGCTTGCCACTAAGAGGTGTGACCTTACCATCAGCCCCACTAAAACTAAGCATCTGCCTGGTACTTTGTACCATTGGACACTCCACCCCTCCAGCTCCCAATTGGTGATGGGGCAGTTGTGGAGAGTTTCTCATACCTGGGCAGTGTGCTTATGACCAGCTCTGGTTTGACAGCAGAGGTCTCACTCCGAATCAGTTGAGCAGCATTATCTTTTCATCGGCTGCGTAACGCTGTGTGGAAGCTACCTGGTCTGTTGCTCCACACGAAGCTTCAGGTCTTCTCGTCCAAGGTCATTCCCTCCCTTCTCTCCCCTAATGGAACATCTTCGCTGGTTAGAAACATTTAGGCTGGCATGCATAAGATTGGATTGTATGAGGAGCTCACAAATCCTTGAAAGTCCAATCAGTGAGTTCCTCCAGCAGGCAAGGCTGCATTGCCTGGGCCATGTAGCCCGCATGCCCAGCCACCATATGCCTAAACAGTTTTTGTTCGGCTGGATAGAGGGGGCTAAGCGGGCATAGCACGGGCTGGAGAAGAGATGGAGTGATGTGGTACAGGAGGATGTGGACATGCTGCTGACTAGTACCAGCTGTGTCAAGATCAGCCTCTGTGGAGAAGGCTTGTGAAGGATGCTACTGGCCAGTTGGAGGCAGTCGCCCTCCAACAACAACGGAGGGCAGAGGAGCGACACTCACAACAACTATCGGAGCACCGGATGGCTAAAGCACAGAAAGTTGGCACTGTAGGGGGCACAGGCGTTCCATCAGCCAGTCGTCTCAGTCAGTTGATCCGTGGCATCTGGGTCTGCTCTGTGACTTCCTGCCAGCGGGCTTTCTACACTTCACGTGGCCTCGAGGTGCACATAGCCTGGCACAAGTATCGTGGTGATTTCACACCGGTTGTTGTTGTGTGTTTGTGTGTGAGTGTGTTTGTCACTTGATTTATCACTTTTTCATTTCAAATGTTTTGCTTGAAAAGTGTGTTTGTGATGTCTTTTAAATAAATACTACTTGCTTTGAGACATTCTGAAGTATGGCCGAAGTGTCTGAATATTTTTGTGTGTGTGTAGATACGGGTTCCTCTTCGATAAAGCTCTGTTTGTGTGTAAGAAGCGCAGTGGAGAGAGTATGGAGCTGAAGGAGCTGATTGAACTTCAACATTATCAGCTACGAGACGAACCGTCTGGAGAGAAAGACAACAAGAAGGTGCTGCACTTATTCTCTCCGCATCATTCATCAAAATACTCCTTTTATTACATCAGTCCCTGGATGTACACTGTGTTTTATGTGTGTTTGCAGTGGACGCACAGTTTCCTGCTGATGGACTTGTACGGTCAGGGCGGATACGATCTGTACTTTAAGACTCGAGAACTGAAGAAGAAATGGCTGGAGCAGTTTGAGATGGCACTGTGAGTGAAATCTCGAAATTGAATGTGCAATTTTAAATACAATGAGTAATTGTATTTCTGTAGTTTCCTCTGTTGATAACTTTGTGTGTGTGTGTGTGTGTGTGTGTGTGTATATATATATATATATTTATGTGTGTGTGTGTGTTAATAATGTGGGTACAGATCCAACATGTGTCCAGAAAACAGCACTGCAAATGGTCATGACTTCCAGATGCACTGCTTTGAAGAAACCACCTCGTGCAAATCCTGTCAAATGCTCCTCAGGTAAATAACGACTTCAGTTACTTCAAACTGACTTTGAGGAAAGTCATTTTATTGCTTATATAGTTGCGTTTTAATTTGCTAAAACAAATGTATTAGGTCGGATTTTACTCCTTTGCTCACGTTAAAGTGTGTGTGTATCAGGGGAATCTTCTTTCAGGGCTATCGCTGCTCTCGCTGTAAGATGGCCGCTCATAAAGAGTGTTTGGGACGAGTTCCAGCGTGCGGACGAAACTCTGGTGAGACGAGAGATAACGAGAGACATTAACTGTGTGTGTGTGTTTTACTTTAATCCACTTCACATGTGCTTCTTGTTCTGTTCACAGAAAACTCAGGAACTCTGAAGAAGGTTTGTGCATCTAAATTACAAACTACACACACACAAACACTCACGAACATGAAAAATCATCTGACCATCTCCAAACATTCACACACTGAGGCATCTTCTATTAAAACAGGGCACAGAACTTTTTCAACAAGTGAAGCAGATGTTAATCGTCAAGCTCAGAAGGGTTATTTTGTTTCAGGGGTGTAGATTCCAGGAGGGATGGGGGGAGGCAGGGCTGGACTGATAATCTGGCATACTGGGCATTTTCCCGGTGGGCTGATGCATTTTGGGGCAGATCAGGGGAGGACTGGCCATCGGGGAAAACCGAGGGGTCTGTTGGGTCGGCCGCGAAATAGGCCACGATAAGGGGATTTTGCAACCCTCTGTTATCAACTGTTTGGCCATGTTAGTTTGTGATACTTTAAATGACTTCATGCGTGTTAAAGTGTATTTTTATTTTCCTTCAGAGTAAAACAATGAGAGCAGCAGCTCAAAGACCAAAACCAGGTAAACACAACAGAAGAACAATTCACTCATATTTATACACAGGTAAAAGTATGTGAACCCTTTGGAATTACCTGTGTTATTGGATACATTTGTCTTAAAATCTGGATTGATCATCTAAGATACAATTATAAACAAACACAATCTGCTTTAACTAATAACACACAAATTATTGTTTTGTTCTTACAAAACATTCACAGTGTAGGTTGGAAAAAGTATGTGAACCCCTAGGTTTATGACATCAACAAAAGCTAATTAGAATCAGGAGATGGTAAACCTGGCATCCAATTAATGTAACGAGATCGGAGGTGTGGGTTCGAGCTACTTTGACTTATAAAAAGCCCTTAGATATCCATCTGTCCACAGTTAGACAAACTGTCTATAAATGGAGATGATTTAGTACTATAGGTACTCCCTCTAGAAGTGGTCGTTAGATATTCATCTGTCCACAGTTAGACAAACTGTCTATAAATGGAGATGATTTAGTACTATAGGTACTCTCTCTAGAAGTGGTCGTTAGATATTCATCTGTCCACAGTTAGACAAACTGTCTATAAATGGAGATGATTTAGTACTATAGGTACTCTCACTAGAAGTGGCCGTTAGATATTCATCTGTCCACAGTTAGACAAACTGTCTATAAATGGAGATGATTTAGTACTATAGGCACTCTCTCTAGAAGTGGCCGTTAGATATTCATCTGTCCACAGTTAGACAAAAAGTCTATAAATGGAGATGATTTAGTACTATAGGCACTCTCACTAGAAGTGGCCGTTAGATATTCATCTGTCCACAGTTAGACAAACTGTCTATAAATGGAGATGATTTAGTACTATAGGTACTCTCATTAGAAGTGGCCATTAGATATTCATCTGTCCACAGTGAGACAAACTGTCTATAAATGGAGATGATTTAGTACTATAGGCACTCTCACTAGAAGTGGCCGTTAGATATTCATCTGTCCACAGTTAGACAAACTGTCTATAAATGGAGATGATTTAGTACTATAGGTACTCTCACTAGAAGTGGCCGTTAGATATTCATCTGTCCACAGTTAGACAAACTGTCTATAAATGGAGATGATTTAGTACTATAGGCACTCTCTCTAGAAGTGGCCGTTAGATATTCATCTGTCCACAGTTAGACAAACTGTCTATAAATGGAGATGATTTAGTACTATAGGTACTCTCACTAGAAGTGGCCGTTAGATATTCATCTGTCCACAGTTAGACAAAAAGTCTATAAATGGAGATGATTTAGTACTATAGGCACTCTCACTAGAAGTGGCCGTTAGATAATCATCTGTCCACAGTTAGACACACTGTCTATAAATGGAGATGATTTAGTACTATAGGTACTCTCACTAGAAGTGGCCGTTAGATATCCATCTGTCCACAGTTAGACAAACTGTCTATAAATGGAGATGATTTAGTACTATAGATACTCTCACTAGAAGTGGCCGTTAGATATCCATCTGTCCACAGTTAGACAAACTGTCTATAAATGGAGATGATTTAGTACTATAGGTACTCTCATTAGAAGTGGCCGTTAGATATCCATCTGTCCACAGTTAGACAAACTGTCTATAAATGGAGATGATTTAGTACTATAGGTACTCTCACTAGAAGTGGCCGTTAGATATCCATCTGTCCACAGTTAGACAAACTGTCTATAAATGGAGGTGATTTAGTACTATAGGTACTCTCTCTAGAAGTGGCCATTAGATATTCATCTGTCCACAGTTAGACAAACTGTCTATAAATGGAGATGATTTAGTACTATAGGTACTCTCATTAGAAGTGGCCGTTAGATATCCATCTGTCCACAGTTAGACAAACTGTCTATAAATGGAGATGATTTAGTACTATAGGTACTCTCACTAGAAGTGGCCGTTAGATATCCATCTGTCCACAGTTAGACAAACTGTCTATAAATGGAGGTGATTTAGTACTATAGGTACTCTCTCTAGAAGTGGCCGTTAGATATTCATCTGTCCACAGTGAGACAAACTGTCTATAAATGGAGATGATTTAGTACTATAGGTACTCTCTCTAGAAGTGGCCGTTAGATATCCATCTGTCCACAGTGAGACAAACTGTCTATAAATGGAGATGATTTAGTACTATAGGTACTCTCACTAGAAGTGGCCGTTAGATATTCATCTGTCCACAGTGAGACAAACTGTCTATAAATGGAGATGATTTAGTACTATAGGTACTCTCTCTAGAAGTGGCCGTTAGATATTCATCTGTTCACAGTTAGACAAACTGTCTATAAATGGAGATGATTTAGTACTATAGGTACTCTCTCTAGAAGTGGCCGTTAGATAATCATCTGTCCACAGTTAGACACACTGTCTATAAATGGAGATGATTTAGTACTATAGGTACTCTCTCTAGAAGTGGCCGTTAGATATTCATCTGTTCACAGTTAGACAAACTGTCTATAAATGGAGATGATTTAGTAATATAGGCACTCTCACTAGAAGTGGCCGTTAGATATTCATCTGTTCACAGTTAGACAAACTGTCTATAAATGGAGATGATTTAGTACTATAGGTACTCTCTCTAGAAGTGGCCGTTAGATATTCATCTGTGCACAGTTAGACAAAAAGTCTATAAATGGAGATGATTTAGTACTATAGGTACTCTCACTAGAAGTGGCCGTTAGATATTCATCTGTCCACAGTTAGACAAACTGTCTATAAATGGAGATGATTTAGTACTATAGGTACTCTCTCTAGAAGTGGCCGTTAGATATTCATCTGTGCACAGTTAGACAAAAAGTCTATAAATGGAGATGATTTAGTACTATAGGTACTCTCACTAGAAGTGGCCGTTAGATATCCATCTGTCCACAGTTAGACAAACTGTCTATAAATGGAGATGATTTAGTACTATAGGTACTCTCATTAGAAGTGGCCGTTAGATATCCATCTGTCCACAGTTAGACAAACTGTCTATAAATGGAGATGATTTAGTACTATAGGTACTCTCACTAGAAGTGGCCGTTAGATATCCATCTGTCCACAGTTAGACAAACTGTCTATAAATGGAGGTGATTTAGTACTATAGGTACTCTCTCTAGAAGTGGCCATTAGATATTCATCTGTCCACAGTGAGACAAACTGTCTATAAATGGAGATGATTTAGTACTATAGGTACTCTCTCTAGAAGTGGCCGTTAGATATCCATCTGTCCACAGTGAGACAAAGTGTCTATAAATGGAGATGATTTAGTACTATAGGTACTCTCACTAGAAGTGGCCGTTAGATATTCATCTGTCCACAGTGAGACAAACTGTCTATAAATGGAGATGATTTAGTACTATAGGTACTCTCTCTAGAAGTGGCCGTTAGATATTCATCTGTTCACAGTTAGACAAACTGTCTATAAATGGAGATGATTTAGTACTATAGGTACTATCTCTAGAAGTGGCCGTTAGATAATCATCTGTCCACAGTTAGACACACTGTCTATAAATGGAGATGATTTAGTACTATAGGTACTCTCACTAGAAGTGGCCGTTAGATATTCATCTGTCCACAGTGAGACAAACTCTATAAATGGAGATGATTTAGTACTATAGGTACTCTCACTAGAAGTGGCCGTTAGATATTCATCTGTCACAGTTAGACAAACTGTCTATAAATGGAGATGATTTAGTAATATAGGCACTCTCACTAGAAGTGGCCGTTAGATATTCATCTGTCCACAGTGAGACAAACTGTCTATAAATGGAGATGATTTAGTACTATAGGTACTCTCACTAGAAGTGACCGTTAGATATTCATCTGTCACAGTTAGACAAACTGTCTATAAATGGAGATGATTTAGTAATATAGGTACTCTCACTAGAAGTGACCGTTAGATATTCATCTGTCACAGTTAGACAAACTGTCTATAAATGGAGATGATTTAGTACTATAGGTACTCTCACTAGAAGTGGCCGTTAGATATTCATCTGTCCACAGTTAGACAAACTGTCTATAAATGGAGATGATTTCGTACTATAGGTACTCTCACTAGAAGTGGCCGTTAGATATTCATCTGTCCACAGTGAGACAAACTGTCTATAAATGGAGATGATTTAGTACTATAGGTACTCTCTCTAGAAGTGGCCGTTAGATATTCATCTGTTCACAGTTAGACAAACTGTCTATAAATGGAGATGATTTAGTAATATAGGCACTCTCACTAGAAGTGGCCGTTAGATATTCATCTGTTCACAGTTAGACAAACTGTCTATAAATGGAGATGATTTAGTACTATAGGTACTCTCTCTAGAAGTGGCCGTTAGATATTCATCTGTGCACAGTTAGACAAAAAGTCTATAAATGGAGATGATTTAGTACTATAGGTACTCTCTCTAGAAGTGTCCGTTAGATATTCATCTGTCCACAGTTAGACAAACTGTCTATAAATGGAGATGATTTAGTACTATAGGTACTCTCTCTAGAAGTGGCCCTTAGATATTCATCTGTCCACAGTGAGACAAACTGTCTATAAATGGAGATGATTTAGTACTATAGGTACTCTCTCTAGAAGTGGCCGTCTAGTCAAGATGACTCAAAGGGAACACCGCAGAATGATCAGTGAGGTAATAAAGATCCCTAGAGTGACAGATAAAGACTTGAAGGAATCATTGGAACTGGTTAACGTCTCTATTCAGGATTCTACTGCACAGAAAACATTAAACAGGAATGGTGTTCATGGCAGGACATCATGAAGGAAGCCGCTGCTTTTCAACAAAAACATTTCTGCAAGCTCAATTAATGCAGAAAACCAGCTAATTCCAAAGTTTCACATACTTTTTTCCCCACTGTATTTTAAGTGTGCACTTTGTAGCATATGTGTCAGGTACACTCTGCTATCTGTGTCTTATTCAGGACTGCCAAAGATGGAGGTTTGTGTGGATTATTATGGGCTGCCCCCGCCCCCTGTAGCGTTTGGCCAACCACTACAGCTGTCTGTTGGTGATGTCATAGAGCTGAACCGTGCTGAGGTCAACTTACAGTGGTGGGAGGTGTGGCTATTGTCAAAGCATCAATAAATTTGAGACACATTTGGATATTTTCAGAATTATATTATTTCAGCTAGTGCAAAAGTCACTGCCACAATATTAGGGTGTTCTAGGTGGTTTCTTAGTGACCCAAATCAAGAGTCCACCTTATTGTTGCAATGCGGTTGCACAGGTGCTCTGATGGGATATTAGCACGTTGTTACATGGTTGCTAGGCTGTTCTAGTTGGTTTTGCCCATGTCTACAGAGTTCACCGTGTTGCTATGTGGTTGCTAAGGTGTGCTAGGGTTTTTTTACTGGCCTCAGTGTGATCTCTTAATAAAGTATCAGCACATCTCTCCTCAATATTATTCATGTCGGGAACACAAACATGCTGAACTCTTAATACTTAAATACCTTAAAATAAAAGCACTGAATGGATGTTTTATAATCAAACAGATTTCATTCTG
>NC_068280.1:620000-627500 GCF_025860055.1 Xyrauchen texanus | reverse complement strand
AATCAAGCCCCAGCATGCAGTTGGTGAATGTGCATATGAATGTCTCGTGTTGTGTTTGTGGCAGGAGTTGGTTCAGTATTATCAGGAGAATTCACTGAGAGAGTGTTTCAAAGATGTCGACTCGAGACTTCATACTCCATACAAACAACCTGAACAGAGCAAGGCAGTACACACCAACACACACAGCACAGGTAACACACGTGCCAGGAAACACACGGCTCATTCACTGGTTTCAGTGCGTACATCACCTGTGTGTGTCTGCAGGTGTGAGCGAGCGGTATCACGGCACAGCTAAAGTGCGCTATGACTTCTCCGCGCGGGACCGAACTGAACTGTCTCTGAGAGAGGGAGACACCGTCAAAATCATCTCCAAGAAAGCTCACAACGGCTGGTGGAGAGGAGAGGTGTACGGCAGGGTACGATACACATCTTCTGTCATCATTTACTCACTCTCACGTTGTTCCAAACCTGCATGACTATGGCAAGCCGTTTTAACTTTTATTCATTTCCCATATGAATTCTTAATATCAACAATTCAATTTTCACTAGTTAAAATGTCTATTCTTGATATCAAGAATTACGTGGTTACTAGTAAAAATGTAAAATTTTTGATATCTGAAAATGTATTTCTGATATCAACATAATTTCAGATATCTAAAACGGCTTTCTTACTAGTAACAATCACATTCATGATATCAGAAATGAACATAGTCACTAGTAGATATCGAATTACTGATATCAATAACTATCATTTTAACTAGTGAAAATACAATTACAGATATCAAGAATTATAGTTTTTACTAGTTGAAATACAATTCTTGATATCTAGAATTCATATCCTGGAAATGAATAAAAGTTAATACGGCTTGCCATAGTATGACTGGCGTTCTTGTGTGAAGAACAAAAAGGGGATTTTAGCCAGAATGGTCATGTCACCGATATCTACCAAAAATCTGAAACTCAAGAGACAAATAAATCATGAGATTTTAAATAATTGGATTATTCGCCGTGCTTGATGCTAAAACATGAAGTCATGCACGCGACATTTGTGCATATTGAGTAAACGGGTAAGAACACTGGTAAAGGCGTTTAGGCACAACGCAAAATTGGCGTAATGACCAAAAATCTGTGTCGATTGTATTGTAATTATATATATATATATATATACAATAAATGCAAACGTGCGCTACATTCAGAGTCTTTGGCAATCACGGGACAGTTGTGCGAGGAACAGAACCCAATTTAATGTGTCACTAATTGAGCTGTTGATTTAACGTGTTCATTTATTGGGATTAAATATATATAAAATGCATCAAAAAACATTTACGCAATTAACCATGTCCCGTAAGACCGGTCTGTAATAAGGGATGTTCCTACCGTCGCAGCATTTCAAACTTGATGTTTGTCGAATCTGCAGCAGTAGGGGGCAGTCAGCGCGACTGCACAGACAACACGCCTCGGCAAACACACGACAGCCCTCCGCAGATGCCGCGTTGAAATCCGTGCCATTAGCGATCACTGACGTCAAACATTGACGAGTCAAGTCTGAATATAGTCATACGGGTTTGGGACGACATGAGGATGAGTAGATGATGACTGAACTAGGAATCTGATTGAGATGCACCCATTAGTTATACTATATAATCTGATGTCGTGTGTTCTGTAGGTGGGACTGTTTCCTGCTAACTATGTGGAGGAGGAGCATTCTGATTACTGCTGACCAATCAGATCAACGCCTTTATGAAGCAGAATACAGAAGTTTGAGTTAATCACACAATAACACTCATTACAGCTGATGTGCACCTCACAATACTGAAGCATTGTACAGGACTGATGAGCTCATGACTGTACATTAATCATGTTTCATTCATCTCAAGTGATTCAACTGTGGAATAATTAATATTATTAATGTGTTAACCTGTTTTTGGAAAGATATCGAGTCTGTAGTGGATGTAATAAGATGTTCATTAAAAAAAAAGGTTTTGCTTACAACAAGATTTTGTATTTAGCCAACACAAAGACTGGAGCACATATAAATATGAGTTTTATTTCCAAATAATATCAAAACAATTCAATTCTGATGCATGTTAAGACCAACACTCGACAAAATGTGTGTGTGTGTGTGTGAGAAAGTGCGTGTCAGAGAGACTGCATGTGTGTGTGTGTGTGAGAAAGTGCGTGTGAGAGACTGCGTGTGTGTGTGAGAGTGTGTATGCGTGTGTGAGAGTGTGTGTGTGTGTGTGTGAGAGTGTGTGTGTGTGTGTGAGTGTGTGTGTTCTATTGGTAGTAGAGTTCGAGGTTCATGCCGTCGTGGATTTCATCTGAAACTCAGAATCAAGGATCAAACACATTGAGCAGTTGAAGACTTCACATGTGTAATATGCTGATGATGTCATCTCTCAGTTAAACATGTTAAATATGGGGCACTACCGACCATCACCGTGTGATGTTATTACAATATTTTACCGAACTGGAAGCCAACTGATAGTGGATTTCTCCGATGCCGATAACTAATGTGCTGGAAAAGGCTGATAAAGGAATCTGCCGCTAGTTTTTAAAATAGTTTTATAGAAATGGCGCATAGCGCAGGACTTTTAAATATAAACCAGCCTGAAACACACAGAGACTCTTATTTTGAAATGAGGAAAAAAAGCTATTGGCAACTATCGACAGATTTTTGCAGATAACTGATTGATCCAAGAAGCAACTATCGGTACCGATTAATCTGTAAAACCAATATATCGTCTAACTCTAATAACAATAATAACCATGTTTATTTTATTAGCTGGTTTTTATTATTGGAAGTAGCCGATATATCGGTTTACAGATTAATCGTACCGATAGTTGCCAGTAGACTTTGCCCGCCATAGTTAAGAGAGTGTGCTATTGGATTATCCTGAAGTGAAATTACAAGTACGTCGCGTTCAAGTGCTTTGTTGTCGTAAAGAAAGGGAAACATGGAAGATTCATTCATACAGATGTAAAGAACTTTTATTTTGACAGCATGTCACTTAGTTATGCTGACGATAATGGAGTTGTTGTTAATTACAAGCTACATGGTGTAAAAATGTACAAAATGCATGAAATAGTTGCTGATAAACACGACCAAACCCGCAATCAAACCTGTTCAATAGTGATGGGAAGAGCGGATCATTTTATTGACTTGAACCTTTGAGTCTCATTCAGCAAATGAACGAATCTTCAAGTTATTTTGTTCATTTGAGCAGAATTACATAGCCAAACCCCCCCCAACACATCTACTTACGCAAACTTGATTATAGTCCCAATAAGGAACATTTGATAATGCAGCCAAGGACAAATGATGAGAACAGAAAGATTAGTTCACTTGTGCGAGTCGTTCATTCTTTTGTCACATGACAGCTGTATGTGCGGTGTATACGACTGTCACGTGACAAAACAACGAACGACTCAGACCAAAAGAGTTAAAGGTGACCTTATGATTTCCATTTCCTGTACAGCGCCAATGCGGTTTTCACGTATCAATGCGCGACCGACACAAAATGCACGAATCACTCGGAGACTACTCATTCTTCTGAGTCACATTATAGATTCGTTCAAAATGAGTGGTGTTGGCGTAGTGGGCTAAAGCACATAACTGGTAATCAGAAGGTTGCTGGTTCGCTCCCCACAGTCACCACCATTGTGTCCTTGAGTAAGACACTTAACTCCAGGTTGCTCCGGGGGGATTGTCCCTGTAATAAGTGCTCTGTATAATACATTGGTAATCAGAAGGTTGCTGGTTCGCTCCCCACAGTCACCACCATTGTGTCCTTGAGTAAGACACTTAACTCCAGGTTGTTCCGGGGGGATTGTCCCTGTAATAATTGCACTGTAAGTCGCTTTGGATAAAAGCGTCTGCCAAATGCATAAATGTAAATGTAAAATGACCGTTCATGAACAACCGATCTGCTCATTCACTCCAGCAACCGTAATCTCCTCCAACATGTTCACAGTTTACGACTCCCATTTCAGAATCTTCCAGTCGTAATTACAACTTGAGAGGCCATTTATGTGCAACTTCCGTGTGGGAAACTCGTATTTACGATCATTCCGAAAGCACGTGAAGACCATTAAACCACAGACTGTAGATGTCAAACCGAACTTGAGTGATTCATTCTGAGCTGATTATGATCTTTCTGAAAATTGATTATTGGCCTTTTCCGCCACCTTACAGGGTTCTTCCACTGCACAGAACGACTCCGCTCGCTTTTTGGGGGTTTTCCACTGTGCATAGTACCTGGTACTTTTTTTAGTACCATCTCAGTCGAGGTTCCAAGCGAGCCGAGCCGATACTAAATGTGACGTCAAAACCCTGCAGATCACTGATTGGTCAGAGAGAATCGTCAATACCAGCGTCACTGGATTTCCTACACGCAATATCAACCCGCTAGTTTTAAAGTTAGCATTAGCGATAGCAGTATCATTTGATCACGCAATTTTTGAATTGTGAAAAAATAAATGGCTGTGCGCAAAACCACGTCATGGCCAATAAACAAGGTGCAGACGTTCCTCTCGTTAGCGACAAACGAAACAAAAATGTCTGTCAGGAATTGTCTCAGCTGTTGGCCGCACACGGATACCACCGGACCTCCCAACTGCAGTTGTGACTACAGAACCATCAAAGGAAAGTGGAAGTGGTTCGACCAAATGGACGCCATCTAAACCGGCGAGCAATGGGACGGAGCATGTCCTGGACTGGCATTGAGCCACGATGGAGGATGGTACATTTTGTTACGTTAACTCTATACTCTGCTTGAAAGCTTCACTTTATTTAGTTGAGCAGCTACTGGAAGCTTCTAAAACAACCAATTTAACTGTTACACTTGTGTAAAATCACCATCAACAACTGCTTCCTGCAGCACAATGAGCTAGTAGCTAGCGCTAGTGTTATTGTTTATGGTCAGTTTGTGTCTTCTTTAAGATGATGTCACGGCAGTAGAGGCGGCGTATCTATGACGATCAGCCTATAATCCCGCCCACATTGAGGCGGCACTAAACTGCAGTGGAAAAGCAAGCTCAGAAAAGTAAAGTGAGTCGAAGCGTAACGTGCCGTGGAAAAGTGCCATTAGTTATCGCAAAATCCACTATCAGTCGACCTCTAATTATCATCCCTTGAAATCTACACAATAATACCATAACGTCTCCGTGACACAACTACTGCATGAGAAAATCATTTAATTTCATCCTTAAGTTGTATTTCACCATGAATACTCTGTTACTTGTTTGTAAAGGATACAGTCTCCCAGTGACACGTGATCTTTAAATATGGTGTACCTGCACAAACATCACATTCTCAGATTAAACATTATATTCATCATTAGTTGTTCTGATATTCACATATGAAGGTAATAATGAGCGCTCAGCATTATGAGTTATTGACTCTCACCATTTCTTCAGCACGATCTTGTCCCACCGTGTGCCAGTCTGAGCAGCAATCAACTTCTTCAAGTCTCCTATTGTGTCCTCCTGACTACACACATACTGTTAAGACCAATACACAACAACAACAACAACAACAACAACAACAACAACAACAACAACAACAACACATCTCACCTGATGCAACCAAGAGGAAGGGTTTGATCAATACTGTAGGTTTATATGATCTCAGGGTTTTAAAGGATACTTGCATTTGACTCGAACCTTCTTCCCCAGTCGATCGTTACACACCACCTCAATCATGTCTGAAACAAACATGACAACAATTATCATCATTTATACAAGATCTGTTCATATTACCAGCGATCTCAACGATGAGCTTTCTATTGCCAGCATTATTTATATGCTTAAAAATAGTCAATTCTTACTCACTTCGCTATTCTATGTTATTATAATTTTTATTGTAATATAAATTGTGTTTATATGGTTTGAACTCTCCAAAAGCACATACAACGTTTACAAACGATGGATTTCATATAAACACACACACAGGCATCACACTTTTTATAATGGTATTTAAATAAGATTCGGCGTATACATGATAATAAATTTGATGGTTTTCACCTGTTTTTTGTCGTTTTGTTCACGCAGATAATCAAACACGTTTGCTGCAAACGAGCGCTGTGGAAAAATATCCGCTCACATTCGACCAATCAGATCCGCGGAGGTTTGATTGACAGAAGGATTGTCCAATAACATTACATGTACGGAGTATTTGGAGGAAGTCACCGTCACCGATTTCAAGTGTCGTGATTCGGAGCCGTCGCAAAAATTTATTTGAAACACTTTTTTTGGTCAAACCACTTTTCTTTTTCTTTTTTTATGTCCCCAGCAAAGAATACTTTTATGTAGATTTTTGTATATGTGGATGTCCACTGCGTATTTCAATTGAATGCCTATTAAAGTTTATCAGCGTCGTTATAAGCATTCAATATTTACTGGTTTATGAATCATTCTTTTTAGATTTGTTTTATTATTTATTTTATTATTATTATTTAGTTGTAATTAACGCTGCTTAACGGAGCTGTCCACGACACATTGTTAACTATTTTGAATAAAGTTGAATGAGGCAATATGGCACTCATTAGGCATTTCTTCTCTTTAATTTATTATTGCATTAATATGAAATTTTACCCCTGTCGTGAATTACAAATTTATTTTTTTATTTATTTATGTTTCTACCCAAATTTTTTGTTTGTATGCATCTTGTATATGTATAACTATTATTAAAAAAAGACGGCACTGACACGTGTTAACTGTTCCATTTGACAGCGCTGGTTTGGATGGACCAATCACAGTGGATTGTGATGACGGGTTGATGTATTCTCTTCATATAGTTGAATAGACAATGACAGGGCGAATTTTACACATGCGTATGCGTATTTTACACATCAATTCTTAGAATCAAAATATGTAAATGACTGTATTATAATTAGTTCAATTGTCGCCAATAAGGCAAAAAACGTCTAGAGATTTGAACCCACGCGCGCTGCGTCTTCTGTCGTTCACTGCAGCGGCACATCAGATCAGAACAGATCCGCATCAAGCCGTACAACACCGATCACAAATCATGTCCGACGACGAGAAGCTGCCCTCCGGATGGGAGAAACGAATGAGCCGGAGCTCGGGTGAGTAACTGCTGCCCAGTATCGCATTTAGAGCCGGAACAGAGAGTGCGTTTGACTGCGTATGAGCAGATGCACGTGCTAAACGGCTAACTGACACCGAACCAGCGCGAACAGAACCGTTATTAAACGTATCCGACTGCTGATGTTGATCAGAACCAGCGCGAACAGAACCGTTATTAAACGTATCCGATTGCTGATGTTGAACCGAACCAGCGCGAACAGAACCGTTATTAATCATAACCGACTGCTGATGTTTAACCGAACCAGCACGAACAGAACCGTTATTAATCATAACCGACTGCTGATGTTTAACCGAACCAGCGCGAACAGAACCGTTATTAATCGTCACCGACTGCTGATGTTGAACCGAACCAGCGCGAACAGAACCGTTATTAATCGTATCCGACTGCTG